>NC_051161.1:55803642-56067681 GCF_013339745.2 Dermacentor silvarum | reverse complement strand
GAGCCGCCTCGGGAGACAAGTTGCAAAGTAAGTCGAGAAACCGAGCAGACTCCGAGGTGATGTGGCGTAGATCGAAGATGGCTTCGACCTGGGCGAACCAGACCTGCGGGCTGTTGCGCCAGAACATGGGCAGGTAAAGCTGGAGAGCTGTGACGTCTCGGGGGCATCAGATAGCGTTAGGCGGCAGGTTGCCTGAGGGTGGTAGCTGGCTAGAGTCGGTCATATCTTATGCCGAAGTCACCATTGCCGGAAACCGAGGGGTCGCAACGGAGCGCCAGAGCAAGAGGACCAGCGTAGCAGGCTCCTAAAACCGGACAGCGCTTGCCGTGCTTGCGCCGCGAGCACGCGCCACCCGACATTATTAGATGCGAAGCAGCTTATAGTTTGGCCTATGTCACTCCCTCCCTCCATCGGCCGTGCGGCGTCCACACCCCTATTGCGCATGCGCATCCTCCTCCCCCTCCGCTCCTTGTCTAATCTCCTCTCCCCCCTCCTCCTCCTCCTCTCCTCTCCTTGTCTCATCTCCTCTCCTTTCGGCATTCCTCCTCTCCTCTCCGACGCTCCTCTCCTCTCCGGATTGCGCAACAAATGGCAACACCTGCGGCTCCGTGCGCGATAATGCGAAGCAGCTTAGGTTAGAGGCGCGACGGTAGGCGCCCCGGAGGCACCGGCAACAGTCACCAACGCCGCGCGCGTTCGGTGCGAACGCGGGCAAAACGCCTACGGCGTCGACAACAGTTCTGCGCGTTGCTGGTGCTGCTGCATGTCCAAGTTTATACAGCTGATAATGCTACCTTGATTCGACCCCATGGCTGCTTCGCACACTACTCAGGGTTCCCCTACGGGAAGATGGTGTAATTGTTTTTTTTTTCTTCTCGTCTTTCGTAGCCGGCACCAAGGCGCCGGACGAGAGCACTGACCTTGGTGTCCCCGCATTGCTGCGTTGGTAGGCACTACAGATGGATGGATCGACACATTGAGTCCGTCGGTCCGTCCGCCCGTCCCTCGTATGCTTTTTCTACTCGGCAGAGGATTTACCCGATCTCCGGCTCGATCGTTCGTAGTTGCTCTCATCACAAAAGAGGGCCTTGCAAAGATTTAGTTCTATCCATCCATGGATGGATGGATGGATGGATGGATGGATGGATGGACAGATGAACGGCTCGAGTTAGGAGGCGCCGCCAGCACCAAGGCTTTAATTCTCATGGATGGATGGGGGAATGAACGGACGGATGGATAAATGTTTGGATGGATGAATGGAGCAAATGATGGGTGGCTGGATGGATGGATCGGTATAATGTGCTGGTGTTCGCGATGCCCTTGTGGTCACTGCATCGGCGTCATTCGTGCTTCCTCATCCGACTCTAAGATTCACGTGTAATGCCTGTTCTAGAGCCAGGTGGCGCCCGTAAGAAAATCTGGGCATCTCGGCTTCAGAAAACCGGGAGGCTGTAGTCTCCATACAAACAGCGATTCAAAAGCTAGTTTAGAATTAGCGTGGATTTCCAATCGCTGGAGTTCTAACTCGGAGGACCCCTCAGCGGCGTTCAATTGGACATTATTGCTTTCGCATTCACAACTCATTAGAAGTGCTTAGGTGTCTTCTAGTTTATTCCAATAGCAATTATATGGACACTCCAAGCGCATTTCTGCCGTCGGCGTCGCGTTGTTGCCACCATCGTCGTCGCCGCGAGGTTCCGTATGCTGCATGTGCGAGAGAGAGCGCGCGATGAACGCGCGCTTTCACGGAGAGGGACCGCACGGCGGAGAGCAAACGCGACGTCTTCAGTCGTGCGAAAGGCTGTCGTGCGAATGGAAGCGAGGGAGGGGAGGCGACGTCAGGGCGCAAGGGGAACTGGGGACTCAATCTCCCACGCGAAAGGAGGAAAGCTGGAAGGCAGCGCGGGAGGGACGGGGTGCGGCTTCTACTCTGCTAACAACTGCGTCCTTGTACTTTGCGTGGCTGGGGGCAGTCGCGCGCACCGTATCTTGAAAGACATCGGCACACGACTCCTACCTTTGTATGCGCTGTGGTTTCGCCGCTCAGTGTCCGCTGAAGCGATAGACCGCAAGAAGCTTCGCTCGCTGCTGCGATCGCGCTTGCTCACGCCAGCGCTTTGACAGTAGTTGTTTGCGGTCATCGAGTGTGATTTATTCATGTTTTCTCGTACGCGTTGACACCATGCTTGTTAACTCGGTTAGTAAGCGAACATGTCCAGGTTTATGCAGCCGATAAAACTACTATCATTACTTTATATAGCTCTCTACTAATTTGCTATCGCAATTAGATGCTTCGCCTTTTTGGGCTAAACTGCGACTTTTTATTTCTCGCGTTATTATTCGGTTTGCAGGATCGGGATGATTGTCTTTAGGAGTGGGAGCATTGACATGCGTACGTTATCTATAACATGTTTATTCTTTTTCCAGGGAACAATTTCCCCCAACTAGCTATTAAATATTATTACTCAGTGCAAAACGGGCGCGCATGCATCGGGACCTTTCTGGTATGTTATCGTCAATTCTTTCGTTACCTATGTTGTCACTGAACATTGTGTAATCAGATTACATGCGCGACGCGAATTGTGTTGAGCTTTCTGGATGGCAGGCGGGCTCAAGTGAAAACGATGGAATCATGGGTACGAGTAATTCATTGGAGAGTTATAGCTCAGTGGGTTTACGGCCAGCGGAACGAGCGGGCGAGCGGAGAGGGCAGCGAAGCGCCGCATGAACGAAAGAGTTTTAGCTCAGCGATCCCTCGCTCGGTTGAACTGCGCCACCTGTCGAACAAGGTTGGATTTAGCTTCAGCTCGCGGCCGGACACTCGCTTCGGGTTCTCGATGGCGGTCATCCACTTCAAATCGTCGCCAAAGGGCCTCGTTGCTGAAACGTCTAGCAGTATACAGAGGTCCTCTTCAGTGGTGAAACATACACGTGGTTTTTTCGCCTGCAGGCGAGCCAGCGCCGCGTTTGAATACGACGCCACGACATGCGGCTGTTCGCGCGGGTGGTCGCCATGTTTGTTTCGCAAAAACGCGGGTCTGCTGCGCGCGCTCCGCTGAGGAGAGGAAACCAGCGCAGCGAAGGGCTCGCTCCGTAAACACGCTGGCCGCCCCAGCGTACCGCACATGCGCAGTGGCGTCTCCGCTCGTCCGCTGGGCCCGCTAGCCTGTAAACCCGCTGAGCTATAGCTCTATAATAGCTGAGGCGCTTGACTCGCTGATCAGATTTCCATCGATCCTGAATGTGGTCGTCACACGTTCTGCCCGAGTGTACCTTTTTTTGTGGCCAAAGGTTCGCCCAATAAAACATTACAGTGACATTTTACTTCGTGAACGCGGGTTAAGCGCAAGCGTATGGGCATATAGAAAGAAATTCAACAAGAGCAGACACTCCCATAGAGCCCAGCGATATTGATGTTGGGGATTTAATGGCATTCCTGGACGGTGAGAAATAGTCACCTAGACTGCCCAATTTATTCAGGCATGCTATACATGTTCTTCATCTAGCACTTTTGTATCATTATCAGCCAATATTAATGTCCACTGCCGGACGAAGTCCTCTCTCTGCGATCTCCAATTACCACCGTCTTGCGCTAGTTGATTCCAACTTGCCCATGCAAATTTCTTAACTTGATCACTCCACCTAGTTCTCTGCCGCCCTCGATTGCACTTCCCTTCTCTTGGTACCCATTCTGCAACTCTAATTGTACACCAGTTATCCATCCTACGCATTACGTGGCCTGCCCAGCTCCATTTCTTTCTCTCCTGTTGTGAATTAGAATATCGGCTATCCCCATTTGCTCTCTGATCCACACCGCTCGATTCGTGTCTGTTAATGTTAGGCGTAGCATTTTTCGTTTCATCGCTCTTTGTGCCATCCTTAACTTGTTCTCGAGCTTCTTTGTTAACCTCCAAGTTTGTGCCCCATATGTTAGCACCGGCAAAATGCCATGATTGTAAGTTTTTCTTTTCAACGGCGGTGGTAAGCTCCCTGTCAGATTTGGGAATGCCTGCCGTATGCACTCCAAGCCAATTTTATTCTTCTGTAAGTTTCCTTCTCATGGTCAGGGTCCCCTGTGAGTAATTGACCTACATAAAAGAACTCCTTTACAGACTCTATAGGCAGACTGGCGATCCTGAATTCTTGTTCCCTTGCCAGGCTATTAAACATTACCTTTGTGTTCTGCGTATTAATATTCCACCCCACTCTTACACTTTCGCGATTAGGGTCCCCAATCATTTGTTGTAATTCATCCCCATTGTTGCTGAATAGGACAATGTCATCTGCAAACCGAAGGTTGCTGAGATATTCGCCGTTGATCCTCACTCCTATGCCTTCCCAGTCTAAGAGCTTCAATACCTCTTCTAAGCATGCAGTGAATAGCATTGGAGAGATTCCGTCTCCTTGCCTCACCCCTTTCTTGATAGAATCCTAGAATATCGCCTCCTGAAGCCAGCCTGTGCTCTTGGTTGAGCAAAGTCAAGTGTTGCCCTTATTCTATTGGAAATTATATTGGTGAATATTTCATACAATACTGAAAGCAAGCTAATGGGTCTATAATTGTTGAATTTTTTTTACGTTTCCCTTCTTATGGTTTAGTATAATGTTGGCGTTCTTCCAGCTCTCTTGTACACTTGAAGTCGTGAGGCATTCCGTTTAAAGCGCCGCAAGCTTTTCAAGCATGATATCTCCTCCATCTTTGATAAAATCGACTGTTATTCAATTTTCTCCGGCAGCTTTTCCCCTGGTCCTCTCTTGCAAGGCCCTTCTAACTTCATTGTTAGGAATAGAAGGAGCATCTGTATCCTGTTCATCACAACTTCGAATGAAATTAGCTTGCCTGCTCGGGGCATTGTACAGGTCAGTATGGAATTCTTCCGCTCCTTATACTATGTCATCTAAATTTCTGATGATATTACCCAGCTTATCTTTCAGTGCAATACATCTTGCCTTTTCCTATGCCAGGTTTTCTTCGCACTGATTTCATGCTGCGTCCGTATTTTCGTGCTTCCTGAATCTTTTCCACGTTATAATTTCTAATATCCCTTACTTTCTTCTTGTTGATCAGTTTTGACAGTTCAGCAAATTCTGTCCGATCTCTTCAGTTTGACACTTTCATGTTTTGTTTCTTTATTAGGTCATTTGTTACTTGGCAGACCTTACCTACTGGTTGAATTGGTGCCTTACCTGCCATTTCAATTGCTGCTTCTGCGATCAGCCTAGCTGCGGTATCATTCATCACCTGTATGTTGTCTTCTTCTTCCTGTTTTAAAGCTGCATAGTTGTTTTGCGAGCACCAGCCTGAATTGGTCTGCTCTTACCCTTACTGCATCTAGTTTGGCCTGTTTCTTCTTCACAAATTTTACTCTTTCTTGAAATTGAGAGAAATCCTAGACCTCACTAACCTCTGATCACTGGACTTTACCTTACCTAACACTTCCAGATCCTGCACTATGCTGGGATCGGCAGAGTATGGAATTTTGCAAATTCCTTGCCATAATAAATCCAAAATTTAAAACACCGAAGTAGCTGCATTAAAAAATCACATTAGTGAATACGTAATCGTCGATAAATTTTTTTTCCGTGAGGATGCGCCGCGAAAAATTCCGACCAACTAGGAATTAACATATTCGCTATAAATGTTAGTTTGTGAGTTGCGGCTGTGGCATGGTCAGGGACGTTCATTGTTCCCCGTCACTACAACGTGACATATTGTTACGCGAACGAAGGATTATGCACTGGAGACTATTTACAATGTATATTTACAGAGAGGCATATGCAGCGCTGGCCAGTTCAGCCGACAGCTCGAGAGCAAGGAGCAGTTCGTCTTCTTCGTCAGGGTGCCCGCGCGCATAATCCGCAAAAAACACCGAATATGCATGTAGCAATATATACAGGGTGTTTTGCACTTAGACTTCAAGTAACATTTTAAAATACCACTTCTGAAATGAAATAATGGTTTCTTCGGAGACATGCTGTCAGATGTGCCGACCACAGGGTGACGGGTTATAGATGTTAGTTATTAATTAACAAATATCCATCAAATAACTTCTCAACATTTAGTTTCAGTGGGGTGATCGTTATTGAGAAATTCAAGCGAGCTCTCCGTACCAGCCATATCAACAGCACAAGGCCTGTTCACTCCCATCCATGATGTCATGCTACCTGGCCCGACTGCCATAGAATCTAACGGGGATGCTCCCGAGTAAGCAGCCGCCATTTCGACGTCACCGCTTTCGTCACGTCATGCTTGGCAGTGGAAATTTCGGGCACATTAGCATGACGTCATGGATCGGAGTAAACAGGCGTTGTGCTATCTTGGGGGCGTTGGTTGGCTACGCGACAGCTGTGCCGACGACGTCATCCGTAGTGCCGCTCACCTATTTTTATCTAATTCATCTGTCATCCGCCATGACAGCTGCGCCGCTGACCTCATTCTTGTCGCTGTACCAACGTTTATCGCCATGCTTGATGCACACGCATCGCGAATCTTCTAAGCGGGGGAATATACGCTCACGCGTCAAAAAAGAAAGCTACTTGAACATTTTGCGACGCCTTGAATTGCACCTAAACCACCTCGATATTTTTTGAACATTTCAAGTAAACACGCGCATCGAGTTGAGAATGCGGTCACGATCAACGACGCCAAACGCGGCAGCGCTACGCGCCTCGGGCGCTCCACAAAATAAAATAAAAAAATGTCGAAGTTTCGCCCTAAGGGCGAAGCAATCAATGCGATAGCAACACAGCTATGTCATACGAAGTAAGGTGAGCAGCTTTGGTAGCAATATGAATTGTAGTAAACATGAGCTTAGTAAGTAAGCAGGTGTGCTGCGGCGTAAGTAGACCGACATGAAGAGAGACTCGATGACCACGCCAAGGCGCGTGTGAAACGGAGGTATTGATGAGAAGCGCTTCCCGTGGGCAGCGCATGCGGGTGCGAAAGGATATATACACACCTGTAGCGCTGCACTGCCGATCCGGGCAGCATTGCATGTGTAGCTCGCGTTGGAAAATGAGCATTTGAGATAGGCTCGACTATTACTAACTTAATTAACAAGCGTGTTGTCAGCGCGCACAAGCAAACATGTATAGATCACACTGAATGACCGCAGACAACGACTGTCAAAACGCTGGCAACAAGCGCAGCCGCCGCAGCAGGCGAAGGTTCGTGCGGTCTATCGCCTCAGCGGAAACTGAGCGGCGAATGCACAGCGCGTACAAAGGTCAGAGCCGTGTGGAGATAAGAGACGGTGCGGGCGACCGCCACAGCTAACGTACGAGCACGGTTGTTGGCAGAGTATAAGCAGCAACCCCCCCCCCCCCCCCGCTGCCTCCCGCGCTGCCTTCCCGCTTTCTTGCTTTCGCGTGCGAGATTGAGTGGCAAGTTCCCCTTGCGCCCGGTTGGAAGATGCGCCTTTGGCGCCGGAGCACAGCGTCGCGCCGGCTCCCTCCCATACCGCCATGGGCTTTTGCGCGACGGTCGCGTTTGCTTTCCGCCGTGCGTTCGCACTCCGTGATAGCGCGCGTACCCCGCACGCTTTCGCTCGCGCATACGGCGCGCGGCGACGATTTTATCGCCCTTGGACTTTATACGGAACCTCACGGCGACGGCGACGACGATGGCGACGCCGCCGACAGAAATCCGGTTGAAGTGACCATATAATTGCGATCGCAATAAAAACAATGCCGTGCTCCTCTCCGAGCCTTTCCGGTATCCCCAGCGGTCGTCATGATGTCACCAGGGTGCATCTGGTGATGTCAAAGGGGACGACGATGTCGATTGGGTGAACAAGAACCTACGGCTTCCGGTTAGTCTGCTAGCAGGTACGCGTGCTCCCTGCTCTTCCTCGTCGTGTTGCTCGCTTGTGCGCACTTGCGAATCCGTAATTTCAGGCCGCAACGGAAGTGCCAAATTGGTTACGTTCCAGCACAGTCCTGCTTAGCGGTCTCATTAGCTGCGCAAACAGAGTGCGACAGCGTTGCCCCTTCTAAACACACGTGCAAAAGCACGCGCCGGCACGGCAGCAACATCGGGTAGCCGAGAAGCGCGGAGTTGTGGAAGGCCCGTCCACGTTACCGGCACGGTAACTCGCCGCACGCCGTTTGCCATTCGCGGGCCGCCGTTCGCGAATTCGCGGGCCGCCATTCGCCCCATTTTTCTCGCGAACAGCGAGATTTCCTTGCCGTGCAGAGGATGAGACCGGGACCCATTTGTTTGGCCGCCTCACCACCGTTGATCGCTGGACGTCGCCAATATCATTGCTACGCCTTGTGTGCTACGCCTTGCTACTCCGGTTCACTTCAAAGCTAAAGCGGACGGCGCCTCAGAATGAATTACCGACGTTCACAGGCCGCAATATTTTATTATAGTTGTTGTCGCTGTTCGCCATAATTGTAGACGAAAAAAGAAAATACGCTTATTTTAGCAGCGGCGTCGGCTGCGATGCGAGCACAGCCGAGCCGGTCATCTGCCTTCGGTTGCCGTGCACTGCAGCTGAGCTGGACAAGTATCAGAGCTCTCATTCGTGTTTAACGTTTGACAGTGCATATAGTTTTTTTTATAAATGTACAGTTTAGGCATCACTTTATCTAGCGGGCATAAGTTTGCTTGGAACAGAAGCTGCAGCCGATATTTGCGTCGCCGGTTGCGGAGGAACGCAGCTTTGGGGTCGTCGATTGACCCGTCGGTCGTGCGGTGGCCGGTGCGCCGGCTGAACTGCCGAGACACCTCTCGCGCGGCAGACGTTCTACGGCACTTGAGGCACTGCCGGACTCGACTCTCCTCCGCGCGGAGGACGGAGTCGAGTCCGGCCATGCTTGAGGCCGGTTCGCCGTCGGTATGTTTGCCGCTAGCGTGGACGTGCCTTAAGTGGTAGTGGACAGTGTTTTGAAGAGCACGTTGGCGATGACGTATGTCACGTGACATTTGGAGGAGCAGTCGGCGAGGAGGACAGACCAGCCGACGAACGGAGGGAACGGAGCGTAGCGAAGAAGAGCGAGGGCCGTGTTTCGATCATAAAATGCGTTTAACTCCGCTATTACGGCACCATTTCGAAAAATTCTTGCGGCTACGTGTTCGTTGCGGAATCTTGCACAGCCGCAACACCGCAACTATATTTCGACCTCTGGGTGGTTTAGGAGCCCTTTAAACGACCCTGATGGTATGGTAAATAAACAAACTTTAGTAACGCAAGAGACTGATCTTCTATGAGTCCATGATTACCACGCAAATAGCATAAAAGTAAAGCAAGTAACCTCATATTTGCCCTTAAGACATGTCCATCCACTAAAGTTATAACGAATTTCAGGAAATAAACAATAAACACTTAATTTACGTGCGAGGTAAAGGAAACTATGGCGCACTTTGCGCAGGGGCGCCTCCTTACCTTTCGCTGAATTGTGTCAAAGCCATCAAACATGTATACCTGCGGGCCCGGGGTCCATTTAAGAGAGTAGGTTTCAAAACGAGAGTCGTACTGTAGATCCGTGAACACTTGGAGAGCGCAAATCTGCGAGCCACAGGAAAGAAGCCGATAAGGACAGTCCCTATTCAAATAAAATGCTTACTATCAACATTTCGAAAGCAGATACTTCAGACAAACACCCAGCGTATTATACTTTGAAGCTGTCTACAAAAGTAATGGCATTTCCGTACCTCTTTTGCAGCTCATCAGCTATCCTTAAGGTGGATTTACACGAAGGACCACATTCCGCGATCAAGCATCACGTCGCTCAGCGCCACCTATTCATACTGCACACAAGGACGAAGCAGATAAGCAGCAAGTGGCGGAATTCGTTGAGGGTCCGCCACATTATGATCGCCCGCGGGACGTGGTCCATCGCACTCCATCGTGTGAATACAGCCTTAGGTTTAACATCTGCAAACTGTGCAAGTGGTATTATTTCACATGACTCTCTGCACAGAACCGAAGGTGCGTATGCGCTATGGCGTCATGAATATCGAAACGGCCTGCAGTAGAAATAAAGCAAACGGAAATCCTGTCCGAGTTGACTTGGGAATTGCACTTTTGTAGGAGGGAAATGTCGTTATGTATCTTTAAGGACTCGACTGGTGCTTCTTTCTGGTGCATGGCTACCGAATACGGCAAAGAGTGTCATCTGAAAAAAATCACCGACGACTACCATACTCCTTAATGCGAAATTTCAGTACAGCTCTATATGTGTTTTCATTTCTCGGCTGGCGCGCACAATCTGTCGCCTGCGGCACGTTGCAAATGTAGCGAAGTGTTGCGCGACTGCCTCGCCAATCGGTATAATGCGAGAGGCAGCGCGTGGGTGAGAGTCAGAGCAGTCGCTGCAGACGGACCGCCGCTAATGCAGTGCTTTTTTTTTCCATATATGGTATCGCATATGGTATGCCATCGGTGAGCCGATGACGGTGCTAAAGCCCCTATATTTATAAAAGTAGCGCCATTCTTAGATCTTGCCGCCACCGCGCTCACCCCGGCGCTTCCTCCTCGCCCTCTCTTAGCCGCCTCCTGTCGCCCCAGCCTCCTCCGCTCCCCCATTTGCCAATCCGTGTCACGTGGAAGTTCGCGTCGCGCTTTTGTATATTTTTTTCTTTCCAGCGCGCTCCGACTGCCATTCTCGGGCCTGTGCGACGAAAGTGCTCTACGCACAAACGGATCAAACGTGTTAGGCACAAGAACTTCGTTGTGATGGCATGCTGCTGCGCCTTAAGTTGCCGCAACCGACAAGGCGAGCGCAAAAGGCTTTTTTTGTTTACCATCCGGCGTGCGCAAACGCTTGCTGCACACTTGATATTTGCGCCGTCTCGCATCGTCGCGTTGCTACTTCCAAAACGGCATTATTAAGACCAGTTACTGACTGACGAAGCAAAATCGCGCCTCAAAAACGTCTCCGCAGGGCGCGATCGAAGTTTTCCTCGGATTTCCTCGGGTAGCGCGTTAGCTGTCGTCTGCCACGGCAGGCCCGACGCAGGCGGCGCCACTGTCGATATCGCGTCTCGATCGCGCCGAGCGCGATAGTGGAACGGAGGAGGAGGGAAGTGGATGGCGCTACTTTATAAATATAGGGCCACGGTGCGCACGGTGCGCAACTCTAGCGCCATCTCGTTGCGGTCGTCGTCCGTCTTGCGCGGCACTACGATTTTAACAGCGGAGCTGTTTAAGCCGACCGTCACTCTGTGACGCGTGTACAAAAAACTTCGCTGAACGATGACGTCCCCGCACGTTGCCTAGCAACCAATTTGCGGAGCGGCGTGTGTTTTTCCTCCTCTCCGTGCGGTGCACATGTTGCCTTGACATGGTACGTTAAGGAGAGGGAAGGAGAGCATGCGCGCGGGGCGCGCTATGCTCGGGAGAGGGAAAGAGATAATGAGAGTGAGAGAGAGAAAGAAATTGTAGCAGCACCAACTAGGCAAAGCGCAGAGCTGCTGCCGTCGCCGTCCGCGTTTCCATGGTTCTCCGCGTTCGCGCCGAACGTGCGCGGCGTCCGTGACTGCAGCAGGCGCCTGTGGCGACGGCTCGGCAGGTTTCGACCTGCCACGCCCCGCAAAGTGTACAGGCGCCGCTTGGCCATGACGTCAGCGGGGAGATAAAGCTCGGAGCTGCCGCGACGGCGGCAGAACTCTCGTTGACTGTGTGGAGAGTACATGTAGCCTTGACATGGGACACCCGAAGAAGAAGCCGCTCTTCCTGAAGCGCGTCGCGTGGCCAAGCGAGAATCTGCGCGTCGGCGGCGAGCCGATTCAGAATGCCATGCCGAGCATCATTTAGCATTTCCTAGCAAAACTTAGCCAAGCCAACTAAAACCTGGAAGAAGGTAGCTCGATCACCAGCTCCACTGTTTACTCCAGCCTTGCACCACTAGTGCAAGCTGCCCACGTTTTTTTTTACACCGAAGTTGTATACGCCTAAGCGAAACGCCCGTTCGTGCAAAGGAGCGCCCTCGGCAGGAACCAGTGTGCATGCGGGGAAAAAAAGCGTTGGAGAGACGTTAAGAGCAAGAGGAGAGGAAATGTCTGGGTCTTTCCCCTCGTAGTATCACGTGTTGGCGACGTACATGCACCCTCGCAGCGTCGGCGTCGAGTGCACACGCGCCAAGTGTGAGGGAGCAAGAATAAAGGGAGCGTCTGGCTATTTCGCAGCGTGGATGTAATGTACCACAGCCTGCGGGGAGAGTTGTCACAGACCCCGGTGAACGAGGCGCAGACGCCGGACCAAATTCCAAAGCCGACTTATCAGCTTCCGAAAATAATCCCACGAAAGCAACGACAATTAAGAGTGGGCCCTCTGGTGCGCCAGCGAACGCCGGTTGCTGTCAAAAGACCGAGTCAGAGCCCAGAATTGTCAAAACACAACAAAATATATTCTTCACACAAGGCAGTTACACACACACTTGCACACTTAGGCTAGATACAACCCAATACAAATCAGATGGGTATTTACAAACACAAGAAAATAATTAACGACAAGCACTAAGAGTCCAACACGTAAAGTACAAAATAAATAGGAACACTAAGTGTCCAATCGTATTCACCGTGTTGGTCTTGAAGTCAGACGATCTCGGCGTAACTCGGGCAAATCTCGAAGAAAGAACTTCTTCCGGAAATGCAGACGCTCGATGAACCCGTCGACTAGCTTGCCGGGGAATCCCCTTCTTCCGCAGACGCTCGGTCTTCACGTTACATCACTTCACCGGTGCGGACTGAACTCTCTGAACTCATGAATTCCTGAATTCCACCATCTGATTCTCGACCGGCGCTTATTGACCCTTTTCGCGGAGCAGTTTGTTTTAGAGAAACGAGATGGCGCTCACGGCGGTGCGCCATACCTCTCCTCAGCGACCGAGCACGAATACGAAACCATTACCGCTTCTACCTTGCTTCTGTGCGATCAGCTGTCGGAAATGTAACTGAGTTTTCGCTAACACTCTGTGCTCCAATCATGATAGATTGAATCATGTGGATTGAAGACGTGTGCAATAGTTGGCTGCAAAAATAGTGACTGGCATGTTAAGGAATAGAATGAATCTGTGTGGCTAAGTTCGCGGACCGCTGCTGCAACTGTCCGAACGTGTTACCGGCACTTCGTGATGTACGGCTTTCCTCGAGGATACAGAAATTTGCTCATCCGCCAGCCTTGTATCGCTGAGATCAAAGAAAGGGCTTCATCCCCAGAACGTTGGCAAGAGTGAGTACCACTCGTTAAACAATGACAAAGGGAGTAGCGCCGCTTCCTGCCATAGTAAGTTTCGCGCACGTTATCTATCTATACACATCAATCCTGGCCACGGCGGCTGCATTTCGATGAGGACAAAATGCGAAAACACCCGTGTACTTAGATTTAGGAGCACGTTAAAGAACCCCAGGTGGTCCAAATTTCCGGAGTCCCCCACTACGGCGTGCCTCATAATCAGATCGTGGATTTCGCACGTAAAACCCCATAATTGATTATTATCTATACACATCTGTCTCAAATGGCAGGAAAACTTACGCGCACTCTATCGCCGACGTATCAAGAATAAGTGAATGGGCGCACACTTGAATATAGGCGCACTATATACGCACAATAAATGACGGATTACACCGATAGCACACGAATGGTTGAAGTTGAATGTTTCGTGACGGTTCGCAAGAGTAAGCGAGTTACTAGCGGTAATATATAGTTGCTACAAGGTATTACAATGTACAAAATAGCTAAGTTCCAAGCCTTGCGCACAGCAAGAACAAATCTGTCGGAACTGAGCACACCCGCGAGCGATTAGGCAGAAAATAATCAGATAGTGGCTGCACCGAAGAACTTCACTGAGTCAGAAACTGACAAGCCGCTGCTTCAAAATATTTGCCAAATAAATAAAGAACAAAGAGCAAAACACACTAATCCTGATTCAATTCATGAGCGGAATGTTTGAATAGATTGGAATACATATTTAGCCCCGCTTTTAGAACAAGCACTATATACGTTGCTTGCGCCGTTTGGACATAGGTTAATCAGCTCCGAAAGCGCTTTTGCATGTTCTCTGAAGCTGTGATCAAAGCTTCGTGTCGTTCACCTAGTCACCGTCTACGATATCTCCGAAAACAGAGGTTTTCTAAGCCGCGCCGGCGTCATACACTTCCATTGTAAACAAGGAGGCAACGGAGGCAGTTGAGGCAAGCAATGGACGCGTCACCACGTGATCAAACATGGCAGCGCCCATGGGATCGCCGCGAAAAGGGTCAATATAGCTTCCACAGGCGTTCTCGAACCTTCCTATCGGTGTCGTAATCTCGTAGCATGGCCAAAGCTTGGGAAGCTTCTACTCTTTTCTCGTACCTTCGACCGCCGCTGTCGGAGTGTTGAGGGGGGGGGGGGGGGGGGGGGGGGGTTTGATGATGACTCATGCTGTTGGCGCGCGCTCACGCTGTAGTTATCTGTTTGGACTGGCCGGGTGAGAAGGTGTCTCGGCGCGCGCGTGTGCTCTCTCTCTCTCTCCCTCCGGTTAACGGCTCTCTCTCTCTCTCCCTCCGGTTAACGTCGCTTCGTCGAGGCTCTTCTATAGACGTCCAGGCGCCGTTCGCGTTGTTGTTTGAGGCGTCTGCGCTCTCCCCCTCTGTTGAAGTTGCCGCGGGGCCGGCGTGTTCTTTCGCTGGCTTGCGTGACACGCGGCGCGCGCTTGGATTACGCGCTCTTTTGTGACAAGAGTGCACGCGCCAAGTGTGAGGGAACAAGGGGAGAGCGAACGTCTTGCGCGCAATTGGCTGCGCGGTTGGTGACGTCGTTCCTCTCTCGCAGCAGTCATTCTCTCTCCAACATCGCAATGGTACAGTTACGTGTCGTGCGTTTTCCCGAAGAGCGCAAGGAGTCCGCCTGGCGCCGCCGTGCTGCCAGCGCCAAACGTGTTCTTCATTGCTCGACATAAAGGTGCCCGTTAAGTGACACATGATTACGTAACACAGTTCAGAAACACTTTAATATACCCGCGTGACAACTGCGCGGTTGGTGACGTCGTTCCTGTCTCGCAGCGCTGCACGCGTGCACCATTCTCTGCGACATCGCCATGAAGCAGCCACGTGTCGCGCGTTCTCCCGAGGAGCAGCTCACGTACGAAGAACGGCGCCGC
The DNA here is from genome assembly GCF_013339745.2 of Dermacentor silvarum. Classification (NCBI taxonomy): domain Eukaryota; kingdom Metazoa; phylum Arthropoda; class Arachnida; order Ixodida; family Ixodidae; genus Dermacentor; species Dermacentor silvarum. Next base: position 56,052,591 of record NC_051161.1, on the reverse strand, counting down.
GAAAAGCGCCGGGAGTGCGCCCGCCGCCGCCTTGCCGCCAACGCAAAACGTGTCCGTGTATGCATTGCTCGACATAATGGGGTGCATAAGGCGACACCTAATTGCGCAACACAGTTCAGAAACACGGTAATATACCCTCGTGATAAACCATAAAATAAACACCGTGGCCACCCCTTGTCAGCTTCGCTGGTAAACCATACCCACAGGGTGTACGGGCCGAACATATTTTCTCACGCTTTCACCTAACCCTGCTCCTCCGCTTTCGCCTCAAGGTTCCGCTGCCCTCTCCTTCTCCGCTTTTCTCGCAGTTTTTTATCACCCGCTGCACTCCGCGTTAACTTTCACTCTTCGCTGTGCTCGTTCCCTCGGTTACGCCGAGCAGCGCCTCTCTATTTTTTTTCAATGCCAGTGCAATCGCTCGCTTGGCAATGGAAGCCGTTGGTGCGCCTTAGTTCAGTGAGTTGCCGCGATGTGACGCTACCCAGAGGGTATGACTTAAACCCCTTGATGTTGAAAAGTAGCGGCACTCTTTGATCTACGCCGCGACTCCCTCGCCGGCGCTGTTAACCTCCTCTTTTTCTCCCCCTCTTCCGCGGAGCCAGCGCATTTGCCACGCCGAATGGCTGCGGCGCGCGATACGACCCTCGCAGGTAACCCTGACCTCACGAAAACCGCGCGAGACGTTCTTTCGCGCGCTTTTAGTTACGCCCGCCATGTGCCTTCCAAGCGGTGGTCGCCCTGCCGCTCCGAACGTGCCTTTCCTAAGTTTTCCCGTGTTTCCGTAGGAATCTGGGCTTCGTTCTCCTTGGAAATACCTTGCTGCTGCGCATTTCAATGCAGCAGCAGCTCAGAGAAAGGGCTAGCATTATTTTCTATCCCCCGGGAAGAACGGAATGTCGTGCGCCGGAAGCAGTGGCTCCATAACATCGGGAGAAAGGATTTCGCCTCTTCTAAGCAAGTCGTTCTTTGTGGTGTGATTGTTTCAGCCTTCCTTATATTGGTAGGTGAAGTTGCATGAATATTTTAATGCCCTTTGCATAGCCGGACTCTTCGTTCAGTTGAATGCACAGCACCTATAACAGTGCATATAGTGAGTCGTTGAACTTTTTTCTGCTTCGGCGTGAGCTTTAGCTTTCAAATGTAAGTTATAAGTTACTGCCTGTAACTCCAATTTTGTAATTGTGTGTGTGTGTGTGTGTGTGTGTGTGTGCTTGTGTGTGTGTGTGTGTGTGTGTGTGATCCTTGTGCCTGATACTTGTGAAGCCAAGGAATTATTTTTCGTTTATTGCGTGCTGCTTGTATCCTTACAAAGTTTCAATACGGCGAGCGTTTTTGTTGATTTTTGTTGACGTACACTTGCGAAGGCATGAACCCCAATATATAAATAGATCAGTGGCGTTTCCTTTTACTTACATGTATAATAAAAATGTGCACGCTTGTGCCATCTTTGTTTCCAAGAGTGCAAACAAATTCAAATGGAAGAAATTTGCTTTTACCATGCGTATACTCAGAGATCACTGTCATTATTCAGCTTCATTTTACGATCTGTTTTAGCCGAAAGTATTGCAAGCCTATGGAAAGAAAAAATTGAAGCCCAATGCAGTTCCTTATTTGTTCTCGGATCGGCAAGCGCCAAAAGAAAGAAACCTCCCGGCAGAAAGATGAGAAGGTCGCAAGAAATGCTAAAAAAAAAAAAAAATGGAAGGCACTCTTCAATGATATTTTACTTATTAATTATAGCATTCTTCCGCGTACCGTAACTACATAACGAAACACAATGAACTGCGAAATTCGTTTATAAATGATACCGTAATATTGAACAGGGTTTAACGAAGAAATACACATACAGCGCAGAAATGCGGAGAATATTACAGTTTATTTGCCATATATCCCGTAGTTAACGTGGCACTTTCTTTCGAACCTCCTACCGGTCCAGTCCGAAATCTTCGGCGCCGCCTAGATCATTCTGTAGTTCAGTGCCATAAGTTATAAAACACTGGTAGCAATTTTCATTGTGGAAAAAGTGCGAATAAGAATTATTTTGTTGAATTAAACTAAACAGTTATCCTCTTTCCTGCGTATAGGCTTATGAAGGTGAGTTGGTTAAGCGAAAGTAAAAAATCTATTAACAGCCTCTTAATAATATGTGCGTATACGCACAGAAGCGAAGTTACGTATCGGGTGTGTATTATTCGCGGATGCTCATAAAGTTCAAGCCACGCGCTTTTCATAATCTCCCTGAACTTTGATAAACATTACATTTTCAATTCTGTCAGTTAATTATCAAGTGCCATAGTAAAGTGTGTCTAAGTTTCCGTTGAGCAAACTTTTTTTCTTTTTCTTTTTTTGAATTTCTCGTCGCTTTATCGTGACGGAATACAGGCGCGTGCGTTAAGTTCTGTATTGGCTCTTTCGCAAACAGAACATGTATTTTGTACCGTGGCATTGGTACAAAGGCTTTAGGCCCACTACATTAGGTGAATTCACTTTAACTAAACGAACATTTCTTCTTGCTTACGTTCTTTCAGCTTTTTAAAAGCCACGATTATGAAACACATTTTCGTGTATATTCTACGCTGCTTACATTATATGCGCTCAATACGCCTCCGCGTTACGGACAGTCCAAGTGGCGACAGAGGTAAATCGCTCAGCCACTGCTTGGTACTCATTTTTTCGGAGCGCTTGTATTTCCATACAACGCTTCAAAAGGCCGAATAAACAAGCGCGCGCATTGATGCTAATGCGGCTGCAGCGAGCCAAAGGAGGGTTCAGCGTGCTGTGCGCACCGCGCCGGCCTGGGGAGGGGAGAAATCCCAGGAGAATTGAGGATGAAAGCGCGCGCGCAGAGGAGTGTGTCGCTACTTTCAAGATCAAGGGGTTTTAGGTACTCTCCCCCAGGACCGTAAAGCAAGCGCGAACGCTAGCCGATGGGAGAGAGTAGGAAAGGGCGATCACAGAGGGTGGTGAAACGTTGGAGCGGCCGCATCTGGCTGGCATTGAAAAAAGAAAAAAAAAAAAATGGAGGAGCTTCGCCTTTATTGACTTAAAAATTGGCCTAAGCTTCGCCTTTAAGAGTGGAACGCGATAGCGTTAGGGCCCTGTTCGAGCCCCATTATCGGGCCCCGTTGTAAGCTGACTTTCTCACTGCAACACAGAACATGAGAAAGCCAGCTTACATAGACCAAGCTTACAGCGATCCCCTTAAAGTCGGCTTCACTTTTCAACAGAAATGCATTGCTGGGAAGACGTTTTTACAGGGGCAATGTTAGTCGTCCTATATTAAAATGTGAAGGCCCTAGCACTTTTATTATTATTTTATCAATTGTTTGCTATTGCCCCGACGCGCGCGCGTGTCCAAAACGCATTAAGGCTGTTTCACAAGGTGCGATGTCAACAATGCGACTGATTCGACGCCGAGGGTTGCTGGCTGCCAGATTTTGTCGCACACGCCGCATAAATTCTTTTAATGTAAGGAAAAAGACATGCACGTTATAATATAATTGACCTCTCTTTATTAGGACCAAGTAATACGTGCGTTTTGTAATTTAAAAACGCTTCAAAGTTTAATTTGTTTTGGAGTGCGCAACAGTGGTTTGTGAAGTTCAATACGAGGAGAAATGGCGGATGTAAGCAGCTGTTCGCAGGTGTCTCGTGTGTGTTTTATGCCTGCGTCGTTCTTCCTGCGGTTAAACAAATTACAAGAGGACCTATCAACAAGCCCCTGTAGCTGTTGTCATCGCATATGCAGTATTTGGAATTCGGCTGCAGCGAAGTCGTCATGTCAACGCAGAGACCCTAGCGCTATCCGTGCTTAACTGAAAAACGGATGCTTCTGTAGCTTCCGAAAAACGGATGTGTGTGTATTGCTCGTGATTGCGCATAAGCGGTTCCTGCTTAGCAGCAACCAAACTTAGCAGCAAGCACCAACCCAAAAGCTCACATCTGCCCCTGAACAAAGCCGCAAATGATCTGTGTGTAATTACTGAACGTGCAATGGAATTTGTGTTGTGAACGTTCATTTTAGCGCCAGCCTGGTTCGTCCGTCTCGGCGCGTGTGCTGTAATTATTCATACAAGTGCTCTCTGAATATTCCGAAAGGCGTAAAAGCCGACACCACTTTTTTTTTTAGGAGCTGTAGTCACTTGTGTACGTAGTATCGTATTATTCTGACAGACATGGGCGTCTTCTATTTTCTCGTCCTGTTTTTTGTGCTGTTAGTGTGCTGTGAATCTGTATCAAGAAGCTTAAGTTAATATGCTGCAGTACGTAGCGGAGCCGCGTAGCCCCACGGCTAACATTAAAATACCTTGTTAGGAGTACGTTTGTTTGTTTAATAACAAAATCGAACGCTAGAATTTTGTATTCATGGTGGCAAGTGTAAGGTAAGAAGCTATCGAAACTATCCGCTAATGGCATGCGTGTGCTTCTACCTGCTTCAGCACGTTATCCTTAAAGTGAGGCTGAATACCCCTGATAACCAAAAACATATGCAACTGGAGCAGGTGCTATGATTCCTTTCCTGGAAATGAAAGCCAGCATCCCAGTCTGTTAAGCTAGTCATGTACTTAACCTATATTAGACCAATGTTAGAGCATGCTAACTGGAGCCGTTTCAAATTAGGTTATTTGACCAAAATAAGAAAGTGCAAGCAAAGTGTCAAGGTACAGTCTAATCTGGCATTCCCGAACCGATTGTATTAGGAAATCTTTATGCCTCCCTGAATTGCCTGCGTTAACTCAATGCAGAAAACAGGGGAAGCTGATTCCCTTTCTTGCTGTTGCAAAGCTGCTAGAATCACAATAACAGACTACTTAAGTTCTGAGAGAAAGTGAGGGGCACTGACAATATCTCTAACCTTTTGTATGAGCCTTCACCTTGAACGAAAATGGAATAAAATATTTACCTTTGCAAGCCTCAGAATCCAAACATTCTCAAAATTTTGAGGAGCCACATTAAATTTTTGAGATATAGACAATAAAATGTGTGCTTAAGTACAAGTGCACACTTCGAACACACTTGAGTGGTTGAGTGGCCAGCTGCGAATGCAAAAGCGTCCATAGCTGCTACTTCGAGGTAACTGCTAGGTTGCACGTGTGTTTCTCCTATAGCCCATGTACCTGGCAAGGGGAATGGTTATACGTAGTCCTGGGCTTTTTCTTTTTTTCAATAGGTGGTGGCGAGCTGATTCCATCTGTTTATGTATTTATCATTTGTGTGCATCTTATTTGCATGTGTTTGCATCATGTTCTGATTGTTATACGTGCAGTGATGCAAGCATCTTTCTTTAATACATTGTACTACAGTCATTTATTCAACTTTGTGCTGAAATGTACAAAATGTGGCCACCCAGTAATGGCTAGGACGATGCAGATCCAATGCACGTGCTTGAATCGACATGAGGCAAAGCTTTCACGCAACAGTAAGTTAATCTCTAGAAAACTAACTGCAGTGTTTACAGTTGTCCTTATTTCACCCGATGCAACACGTACTCATAGGCAATGTTTGCTTATTCACCGCACATCTCACATAATGTAATGTATACATAGCACGGTGAACTCACTTAAACGTCGGCTCACTAAGACTTCGAACTAACCGTGAGTCTGAGTTCGTTTGAGCCTGACTGAGTAGAATTTTGGTGAATACGAGTAAGAGCAAGCTCAGTTGAGTAAACTTTTAGTGAATATTGTCAAGTGGTAGTCAGGGAAAGCTCACCCGAGTATAATTTTAGTGAATATGAGTCAAAGCAAGCTCGGCAAGTAGATTTTTGGTGAATATGACTCAGTGCAAGCTCACCTGAGTAGAATTTTGATGAATATAAGTCAGAGCAAGCTTGGCTAAGTAGATATTTGGTGAATATGACTCGGTGCAAGCTTGCCTGAGTAGAATCTTTGTGAATATTAGTCAGATCAAGCTCGGGCGAGTATAATTTTGGTGAATATGAGTCAGAGCAAGCTCGGATAAGTAGAATTTTGGTGAATAAGACTCTGAGCAAGCTCGACTGAGTAATGATGGGATATGGTTATACGAGTTTATGCAGTAATACATGTAAGTGCAGACTCATTAGCAACATTGCCTCATCTTGATGGACAATACCTACGCCTCGTGATGAGTCTGCACACTTTATGAGCTGCGGACATGCAAGACCCACCCACACTTGAAAAGATACTATCATTCACACGAAGGAATGCAACCGGCTCACTTCACTGCACAATTTTGATCTGCTTTTGTTTAATGTGTTATCTACGACTTATAAAAACCAGATGTCTGCCTGATTTTCGCATTATTGCATGTGTTGCACAGGAAGTAAAGACAGAGATGCAAGAAAAGGCAAGGATGTTTATGGCTAAGTAGTTTCTTAGAGTACGGCGATATCTTACAACCAGCATAAACAAAAGTAATTTGATGCACTGAAGTAAGCGAAATGTCTAATTACCTTTTAATGTGAGCGTTAATACATATGCAGTAAGGGTACAAAGTCTGCAGCACACTGAAGGTTTATTGTTTTTTTTTTATTCAGGAGAAAAATGATGGATCAGAAAAATGAGAAAAAGAAACTGTTTAAATATTGCTTCGAAAACAAATTGGCAATACTGTTTGTTCCCAGTCAAAGTGTTAAATATGCTATTCTATAACACTCCTTACGATATCCAGTTTGCACATTCGCTTTGCGTTTCGCAGCGGAAGTAACAGAACCTTGAAATATGAGATAATTCGTTGGGGAAAATGCCCATGCAAGCCCTAACCAACCGACTGCAACTAAATGGTCGCGCGTATAGCGTGACCTATTGACCATAGCATTTGTCCGTAGTTGCATATTCTTTAAATTGTTCCGTCCGTAAAAGCATACCGCGATAAAACTGTGGCGTTCTCGTATATCGCGAGTTGTCTCCAGAACCAGAAAATTGGGACGACATCCGAAGGCCATGCCTTCCCGTGAGGGACACCTGTAGTATTTACCAACTCGCAGCGCGTGTAAATAACGGTAAATCACGCAGAAGTACGTACTATCAGCACACGAAGTCAACGTAAAAAACAGCGTTGCCAGATTAGCAACGTAGCGTGTCAACAAACGCATAGAAATCACAAGAACCGAATCTGACCTACGCGTTTTTATCTGCACTGTTCGCGTGTCGGTGCTGATGTTACGTACCGATTGCGCAATCCAAGGGTCCACTCAATTAGTTGCACTGTTCGAGGCTTGTTGAGCCAATATTTACAGACAAAAAAGTATCTATAAACGTTGCGTTGAGCGACCGCCGCCATTTTCCAAAACAGACCGCGAAATACCTCTCGGCGCAATTTCGACGGAAAATCGCAGCGATTGCTGCGACGTTGTGACGCTGCGACCAACCGGTTGGTCGCAGCCGAAAATCGCAGAATCGGCCGTGCGACTGCGACTTTCGTCGCATGCGACGTTAATCGCACTTCCGGTGCGAAAATCGCACTGCAAAATCGCACCATGTGAAACGGCCTTTAGGCAGGCGAAGTCCCAATTTCACCTGCCGTAGGGCGCCTACATGCAACGCCGCCGTTGCATGTACGCCGTTTTATGTAGGCTCCCTAACCTGCCGAGGATGCGAGCGCCATCTGGATATCATTTTCGCAAGTAAACAACCCAGGCGCGCAGCTGTAGGTCTGGTTGAAATGCTGGAAAAGGGGTTTGTGTATCAGTTTCCTCGTAACAGAATTATGTTTTCTCGTACATTCAAATTACAATCCGAACCCGCCGTGGTTGCTCAGTGGCTATGGTGTTGGGCTGCTGAGCACGAGGTCACGGGATCGAATCCCGGCCACGGCGGCCGCATTTGGATGGGGGCGAAATGCGAAAACACGCGTGTACTTAGATTTAGGTGCACGTTAAAGAACCCCAGGTGGTACAAATTTCCGGAGTCCTCCACTACGGCGTGCCTCATAATCAGATCGTGGTTTTGGCACGTAAAACCACATAATTTAACTTTTTTTTTTCAAACTACAATCCAACGCCACCCTGCCTGTAGATTATGGTGAAGTCGTACTTTACTGTTTTTCTGACAGATTTCATTGTGAGATATTCAATTTTTGTTCACAAAAACCTTGCACCATGTGGAAGGCTTGCGCGGTTGGGGTGGTTCGGGACGGTTTTTCTGCCCCGGACGCCGACATCACACGCTGGCGTCGACGCCTCATTTTCGGCGACACGGGCAAGGTCGATCCACATAGTTCGCGAAGCTTCGGGCGAAAAGCGGTTCAGAACCAGTTGTCACCGACATCAGCAAGGGTGGTTATGGGAGCAGCGATTGAAGCGCGGATAGTTTTATTGTTTCTTAACCTGTGCAGTCAAAAGTAGCGAGTTGGGACCCTCAGATACTTGTTTACTTTAGTTGTTTTCGTGCGACAGCGCTGGCCGATGGGCATTGCGTCGGAAGAAAGGACGAGCCCTCTACGCAATCTACGCCCAAAGCGTTCGTCGGCCTCCAAAGAAAGTATGTTCTGTGCAGTGATGCGATTTCGACAGCTTTTCCTGCATCGTTTTCCGCGCTGAAAGCTCGGAATGCCCATCAAGTTGAATGGCGGGGAATTTGAATATACAGCTGTAATGGCAGGCCTCCGAAAACAAATTTTGTGCCTATGAGACCAAAATGACGTCACTTCTGTTTTTAGCAGATGTGACGTCAAATTATTTTTTCTTCCGCCGGAAGTGTTCCCTCATCACACAGATGGCGCTAAGCCCCATGAACTGCCGATAAGCCGCCATGTTTTAAACGTATGGGCTTCTATGGAAGCTTCGCTACCAGGTATATTTACCTTGACACGGGGCCCTTAACGCTAGCGCGTTAATTGAGGAGGCGCTGCGCCGATGGACAACGCAGAAGCTCAGCCCAGGAACGGGTCCCAAAAAGCTGTGTTCTAAAATGAAAACGACGTTGCTATGAAAGATACGAGATACAGCAGTTGTAGCTTCAAAAGGAATCGACTGGTGCTAAAGGAAACATGTGAATTGATGAGTTAATACGGACATTTGAAAACATTATTTCGACCATTGTGTTCAAACACAGCTAAGGGATACCGTGTCGTTTTATTGCGATAGCAATCATGTGGACACTCCAAGCGGATTTATGCCGTTGGCGTCGTCGTCGCTGTCGGCGTGCGGTTCCGTATAAAGTCCAAGGGCAATAAAATCGTCTCCGCGTGCTCTATGCTGTATGCGCGCTTGAAAGCATGCGAGGGACGCGCGCTTTTACGGGGAGCGAATGCACGGCGGAGAGCAAACACGATGCTACCGTTGAGCGAAAAGCCGTGGAGGGAGGGAAGGGGGGGGGGCGACACTGTGCTGCGGTGCCAGATGCGTATCTTGCGACCGGGCCCAAGGGGAACTCGAATCTCGCAGGTGAAAGGAGGATAGCGGGAAGGCAGCGCGGGAGGGGCTTCTGCTCTGCGAGCAGCTACGAGCAACTGCGTACTTTGAGCGCAAAGTACGCAGTCATTACGCAGTACGCAGTTAGTTGATATATATATGTATATATATATATATATATATATATATATATATAGTACTGGAGATTATCGGTGCCGGCATGGTGAAGTGTGAAAGAGGAAGTCGACGAACTATAGTAGTGCGCGCTCGATCGGTTTCCAGCTGAGACTGCTCCGTCTTCTTGTACTTCTGTCACACACCCTGTGGACTCACAAGAACATCCCGTGACATTTGGTGGAGGTGCTGGGTTTCCGTCTTTCCAGACCTGGAGCTCCGCAGCCGTACGTTGCCATCTGCGGCCACAATGACCGACGACGCCGGCCCTTCGCAATCCGCTCCCGCTCCCCCGGCTGTCGTGTGTTCTGGTGCGGAACGTCAGCGCGACCCTGCCATCTTCAGCGGCACCTACGATCACGACGTGGTCACGACGTGGAGGACTGGCTTGCAGAGTATGCGTCAGCGGGCATAACACGTGGTCTGACCGCGACAAGCTGACAAACGCCATCTTTTATCTGACTGATGTGGCAAATCTGTGGTTTAGAAACCACGAAGCCGAGTTTACAACCTGGTCAGCTTTCACCGAGACCCTCACTTCGGTCTTCGGCCGTCCCGGTTTTGCGTCGATTACCGCCGACTCAACAAGATTACCCGCAAGGATGTTTATCCCCTACCGCACATCGAGGACGCCCTGGATTGCCTACAGGGAGCTGAGTTCTTCTCTTCGCTGGATCTGCGCTCCGAGTACTGGCAAGTGCCGATGGCTGAAGCCGACCGTCCTAAAACGGCTTTTGTAACTCCTGATAGACTATACGAGTTCAATGTAATGTCTTTCGGCCTTTGCAACGCGCCTGCAACTTTCGAAAGAATGATGGACGCTATTCTCAGGGGTCTTAAATGGCACACATGCCTTTGCTACTTAGACGACATTGTGGTCCTTTCTACCGATTTTGATACGCATCTCTCCCGCCTTGAGCAAGTTCTTGCCTGTCTCACGTCAGCTGGGTTGCAACTCAATTTGAAAAAAAATGTCATTTTGGTGCCCGCGAGCTCAGGATCCTAAGCCAGGTCGTCTCGAAAGAGGGAATTCTGCCTGATCCTGCCAAACTGCACGCCGTTGCTGAGTACCCCAAGCCCACTACTCTAAAGGAACTAAGGAGCTTCATCGGTTTGTCTTCCTATTTCCGGCGTTTCATCCGTAATTTTGCCTCGATCATCGCTTCCTTGATGCAGCTTCTTAATAGCACGTCAGACCTGTCGGCTTGGAACTCTGAGTGTGACGACTCATTTATGAGGCTCCGCCGGCTCCTCATGACCCCTCCAGTACTGCGCCACTTCGAGACCAATGCGCCTACTGAGATACATACGGATGCTAGCGGTGTCGGACTTGGCGCCATTCTCGCCCAACGCAAAGACGGCTTTGACGAGTACGTTGTCGCATATGCCAGCCGCACTCTAACGAAGGCAGAATCAAACTAATCTGTGGCGGAAAAAGAATGTTTGACGACTGTTTCGACAGTCGGCAAATTTCGTACTTACCTTTACGACGGTCGGTTTGACGTTGTCACTGATCACCATGCCTTATTCTGGTTATCGTCCTTGAAAGATCCCAGTGGCCGCCTCGCTCGTTGGGCCTTACGCTTTCAAGCGTATGACATACGTGTCATTTATCGCTCTGGACGCAAACATTCAGATGCCGACGCCCTATCCCGTTCTCCGCTACCTCTTACCTCTGTTTGCTCCTTAACTCCCACCTGCAATTTGTCAGCTCTTAGCTTCAAAGACATGCCGGCCGAGCAGCGTAAAGATCCCTGGATCCCTCTACTGTTGGACTTGTCTCACCACTCACCTGCGTCTCTCTCACGCGTCGTGAGTCGTCAAGCACACACCTTTGCCATCCGCGACGACCTTTTGTATCGACGGAATTACCTCACCGACGGCCGTCGATGACTGCTCGTTATTCCCCGTCATCTGCGCTCACACATCTGCGCCGCTTTCCACGATGACCCCAATGCGGCCACGTCAGCGTCTTCAAAACGTATTCCCGTCTTCGTCTTCGATTCTACTGGCGAGGCATGTACAGATTCGTTCGCCAGTACGTCCTTTCATGCGCTACGTGTCAACGCTGCAAGACACCTCCTCAGAGTTCGAGGTCCCCTGCAACCTTTACCCTGCCCTGCTCGACCATTCGACCGTGTTGGAATTCATCTTTACGGCCTCCGTCCAAGCACTCTGGACGGTAACCTGTGGATCATTGTTGCCGTAGACCACCTCACACGGTACGCTGAAACATCTGCGCTGCCGGCTTCCACCGCGAAAGACGTCGCTTGCTTCCTTCTTCGCCACCTCATTCGGCGACACGGTGCACCACTTGAATTATTAAGTGACCGTGGGCGCGTCTTTCCCTCCACTGTCATCGCGGCCCTGCTAAAGGAGTGCAACATCGTTCACCGCACCGCTTCCGCCTACCATCCAAAAACTAACGGCATGACAGAACGTTTCAATCGTACGCTTGGCGAGATGCTTGCGATGTATGTGTCTGGCGATTACTCCAATTGGCACCGGCTTATTCCTTTTGTCACTTACGCCTATAACTCTGCCCCGGAAACTACCACCGGCTTCTCTCCTTTCTTTCTTCTCTATGGCCGAGAACCTTTCTGCCTCTTGGACACCATTCTCACCTACCATCTTGACGCTTCTGAAGTGACACCTGGTTCAGAAGCGGCTGCTTATGCTGAAGAATGTAGCCAACTAGCCCGCTCGTTCACCACCCAAGATCAGTGGCGCCAAAAATCATGCCATGACGCATGGGCTCTTTGTGCCCGCTATTCTCCCGGAATGCTTGTTTGGCTTCGGGTCCCGGCTACATCCCCCGGCCAATCCACTAAGTTTTTGTCAAAATACCACGGTCCCTACCGCGTACTGCAGCAAGCATCACCCGTGAACTATGTCCTCGAACCGCTCGCGCCGTCTTCTGATGGCCGTTGCCTAGATCGCGCAACAGTTCATGTAGCACGGCTTAAACCATGTTACGACCCGCCGATGCTGTTTTTCCCCTAGGTCGTCAGGACGGCTTCTTTCTGTACGGGGGGTGACTGTATTGGAGATTATTGGTGCCGGCACGGTGAAGTGTGAACGAGGAAGTCGACGAACTAGTAATGCGCGCTCGATCGGTTTCCAGTTGAGACTGCTCCGTCTTCTTGTACTTCTGCCAGACGCCCTGTGGACTCACAAGAACATCCCTTGACAAGATATATATATATATATATATATATATATATATATATGTGTGTGTGTGTGTGTGTGTGTGTGTAGATTGTAAAGGAACAGAGACACAGAGACAGCACCCATACCTGGGCCGGCTGTTCTATATTCTGCATCGACCTCGTCTTCTCCTCGTTCGCCTCCTAGCGCCCGGTGTGCAAGCGCCCGAGCCCAAGTTCTCTTTACACTTGGCCACGCTGCAAGTTTCCAGCATGGCTTGCAAACACGGCACTTAACATGCAGGCAACCTGTTCAGTTTGTGAAGTCGCCGTTGGTGAGCCGTCGAACGCGCAATGGCGGGCGGCACTGGTTGTGCCGCGCTGGTCGCAGGTCTTGCCGACGATTATCCTGCAGCTCAGCATTGTAAATGTCCGCCGAAGTTGAGGAGATTCCCTCGAAGGGAGTTCCACTGACCACTATGGGTGGTGCGACCGCAACCATGCAGTCCTCCCCGCCTCTATTCAGGCCCTGAGAACCATCTAAGGAACAGCTGTAGAGGCTGTCCACAGATGGCGATGCCCTGAATGACTGGAGGGCACAGTCGGAGCCACTCCGAAACGGCGTTGTCGTGCTTGCCACATGACTGGAATTAGTAGCAACTGGCTGTAGCGGACCATGCCGGTCTCGCTTCTCGTCAGGTCTTCCGGGACTGTTGCCGGAAAAAGAGCACGACGACACATTGTCCGAGAACGTAGACCGGAACCCATTGCACAGCACGGGTGCCAGGGCTATTAGGCTCCCCCCCCCCCCCCCCTCTGCGGTGGCCACCATTCCCCGGGTGCCGCACCGACTCTAAACGGCGCACCTTGACATCACCGCCACGGCTGCTGCAACCACGAGGTGCCGGTGCTGGCCGCTGCTGAACGCCAGAAGATGCTGAAGTGCCGCCACCACTACCCTGTTGCGGTAGTGGCCCCGGGAAACAGGCATCCCACAGTGAAGGCTGTCCTGTAATGCCTCCCCTGTGACCTGTCACAACTGACGAGGACGATGACGGCACCGGGTGGAGGGGGCCTGCACGTGGCTGCTGCTGCAGCCCAGGGAGAAGTAGGACAGGGCTCTGGGCCATTCGGTCCAAGCCCTGGTACAGAACTTGCTGCTTGACACGCAAGTCGAACGCCGTCTCGTAGATGTGCCGCTGGCGGGCCATCTCGTCGGCAGACGGCGCCCTCCCTGCAGCAGGGGTGGCGTGTGCCGGAGTTGGGCTCTTGTTGCGCTTCTCTTCGGCCCTCAGAAGCCGCACAGCCACGGCGGCTGGGCCGGTGTCCCAAGGGCCACAGTACTGTACATAGCCCGCGTCGTGGCCGCATGCCTCTGTTGCCGAAGCTGCTGCTGATGCAGCTTCATCCACTGTCTTGGAGGCCTTGCTGCCGGGTTCGCTATGGGTGGCGGAGGACGCCGACATGGAGTTCGAAACGGAGGACTGTGACTGATGTGGCGGCGGCTGAGGGCTCAACTCCCTGCCTCTGTTGCTGAACGGCTGGTTCTCAGCCGCGATCTTCGATGATGACGAGCCGCAGCTGATGGTCGGGAATGTAGGGGCAGCGCAGACATAAGAGAGCGGGCGGTTACTAGGTGGTTCTATCGCAAGCGGGATACTAGCGGAAGCGGTGGTCACCATGCGCTTTCCATCATCTGGGGTGAAGCAGACGGCGACCCCCGGTGAGCCGGCGTCTGCGGCGAGGCAGCCTGCGGACCGCTCTGTCGACGCGTTGCTGGGCACACCTGCCGCAGCATCGAAGCAGTGGCTCACTGGAGCGCCGTGCGCCGAACTTCCCTGGTTAGTCTCACCGCGGGCAGAAGGTAGCTGGCTGAAAGCAGCTATTAGAGCTGAACTCCATTCAGGCCAGGACCGCTGTTTGATCCCTTCATAGTTTTACCATGCCTAAGCGGCACTTCGAAGTCACCCCGTTGCAACCAGTCATATTGTGTTGTCGGGCCAGGCATGGCGTGCGCCGAGCGCGTTGGCTGCTTGCACCCACAGAATGGGGTCATTCTGAAATCCGCAGACGTCCGGTATTTCCGAGGGAACAGGTGATGAAAAGGTTGCTAGAGGGAACCCGGAAGTGGCTGAAACGATGTAGTCCAGCTGCTGTTACAGCAGCGAGATGGCTCGCATGATATCGGTTAAGCTGCCGGTTGAGCTGCCCGTTGAGCCAGACGTGGAATCCGCGCACCCTGAGGTGGCGGCAGCGGCCGCAGTACTCGGGCCCGCCGGACCAGTGGCCAAGGGAGCGTGAACGGCATGCGTTGAGCCAGGGCTGGTGGCGGCCGTTGTACTCACTGTGGCAGTAAGCATGGCCAGGGGAGCGTGAAGGGAATCCATTGTTGGCTTAGTTGTCGATCATGCCGTGGGCCAGATATCCAGGGCATAAGAAGCGTGAACGGCGTTACCTGGACGCAAGAGGTACCCAGGACGGCGAGAATCCATGTCCATGGCAGCGTGGACGGCATGCCTTGGCGGCTCGGAGATCGAGGTAGTCCCAGGTACGGCATCCATGACAAGGGAAGCGTTGACGGCGTTCCCTCGCCGGAAGAACCCAGGGCTGCGAGATGCAGGAGTACACGAGGCCTCCGCAGTACGGTAGTTAAGGCTGGAGCGCCTTAAGGCTGGGCTTGCGTCGACTGCGCCATTGTAAAGGAACAGAGACACAGAGACAGCACCCGTTCCTGGGCTGGCTGTTCTAATGTATATTCTGCTTCGACCTCGTCTTCTCCTCGTTCGCCTCCTATAAGGTCTCTACAAGCAGTGAACAATGACCGATGACTGGACATATTGCTACGCGAGAGACATTCATCCTGGGGCAGACGACGAAGAAGACGGTTCTCTCTGGTGCTGGTGGGTGTCCACCATCTTGGCTACTGTGTCTCTCTCATACTGTAAATACAGTGTAAATAGTCCCGTCTTGTGCCGTTTTACGTAACATCTTTTTGGTGGAAGTGGTGGGTAGTTCCTGTTTCGATCACGGAGCATCACAACGGCCGCCTCATCACGCTTGCGACCATGTCAGTCGGTGCAGGCACATCGTCTTCACCCCCTGCCCCTCCCGTCACTCCGACCTACATCGTTCTGCCTCCTGCGCGTGATCCTGGAGTATTTTCCGGCCAGGATGGGGTTGACGTCAACAAATGGCTCAACCTTTACGAACGGATCAGCGCCGGCTACAGGTGGAACCCGACCCTTATGCTCGCCAACGTGCTTTTTTACCTCGATGGCCCACCGCGGGTGTGGTTCGAGACGCACGAGGCGGGAATTACCAGCTGGGACTCTTTTAAAGAGAAAATCCGCGACCTTTTCGGTGACAGCACTGGTCGGCAGCTTGCTGCGCAGAATGAACTTGCAACTCGTGCACAAACATCCTCCGAGTCATACGTCTCGTACATTCAGGAGGTTATCGCTCTTTGCCACCAGGTTGACGAGCACATGTCTGAGTCCGAGAGGGTTTCTCATGTGCTGAAAGGTATCGCCGACGATGCTTTTAACCTGCTCGTCTATACCAACGTTGATACCGTCGACACAATCATCAAAGAGTGCCGGCGGTTTGAACACGCGCAGAGCCGCCGTATTACCCAGAAATTCACCCGGCTGCCCAATACGGCTGCAACTTCATCGTGTGATGCCGTTCGCCTGCCGCCCACCTGTGACCACGTTACTTGCATTGTTCGTCGCGAGATTGAAGCCGCCTGTCCCGCACCTATTCAACCCCCCGTGTTTACAACCCACGCCAGTGACCCATCGCAGCCATCGGTGTCCCTTATTCAAGCTGTCGTCAGGCAGGAGTTTGCTAATCTTGGCCTTCCATCAGCATGCCCACTGACTCGTTCTGACGCTCTGCCTTATTCCGCTGGACCCGCTCGACGCTCCTACACCTCTCCCGGCTCCTTTCGCAATCCTGCGGAATGGAGAACGCCCGACGATCAGCTCATCTGCTTCTCCTGCCATGAGGCCGGGCACATTGCTCGTTATTGCCGTCGCCGTTGGACCTCCGTATCTCGCCAGACCTCCATGTACCCTACTCCTTTCAGACGTCCAGCCGCTGGTTCCCCTACTTACTACTCGTCGTCCTCCCACGAGCCTCTTCCATCTGACGACACTGCTCCTGTTCGCCGCTTCTCCCGCTCCCCGTCGCCGCAACGCCGCCAATCCCGCTCTCCGCAGCCTCGCCGCTTTTCCTCGCCGTCCTTCTCTGGACGATCGCCGCCGGAAACCTAGATAGTGCAGCTTATGGAGGTGAAGCTGCAATGCCATCGTCCCCTGCAAATCCTCTACTGACGCTCCCCACTCACCATAGCCTTCTTGAAGTCAAAGTCGACAATGTTCCTGTGACCACCCTCATCGACACTGGCGCATACTTGTCTATTATGAGCGCCCCTTTACGCCGCCGCCTGCGGAAGATTATGACGCCGTCTACGACACAGACAATACGTGTTGCCGATGGTGGTGCTGTTCAAGTGATCGGAATGTGCACCGCCTGTGTCAGCATTGCCGGTCGTCACACAGTTGTCCTTTTTGCCGTCCTTGCTCACTGCCCCCATGACCTTATCCTTGGCCTTGACTTTCTTTCGGCACACTCGGCCTTAATTGATTGTTCTTTTGAAACGCTCTGCCTCGATCTTCCTCTTGTATCAGATGCCTGCGATACGCCCGTCAGCCGCTTAAGCCCCACCGATTTTGTTCGCCTACCTCCGCGAGCCGTCACGTACGTGTGTTTGTCATCGACCCCTCCCGTTCCTGACGGGGACTATATCGTCTCTCCGATTACAGACGTCCGCCTGACGCGCAATGTTACTGTGCCACATACCATCGCCACATTAGTTGATAACTGTGTGTTCCTCCCGCTACTAAACTTTCGTCTGACCCCCCAAGTGTTGCCCCACAAGATGTCGCTTGCCCACCTCACCGCGATAACAGACTATGACGTCGAGGTGGTCGCCATAACTGCACCTGCGGAAGCTGCAGTTTCCCCGTCACCAAGTTCCGACGACAGCATTTTTCGCAACATGATTGGATCAGACCTTTCGCCTGACCAGGCCGACGCTCTTTTCCGGGTTTTGGCCTCATACAACGACATTTTCGACATTCATGATTGACCCCTGGGCCAGACTAAGACTGTCGCCCAACGAATCAACACTGGCGACTCTTTGCCCATTCGCCATCGACCTTACCGTGTGTCCGCATCAGAGCGCGAAGTGATTCAAAAAGAAGTGGCTAAAATGCTTGCGAAGGACATCATCGAACCATCATCTAGTTCTTGGGCCTCTGCCGTCGTATTAGTAAAGAAGAAAGACGGTTCCTGGCGTTTCTGCATTGATTATCGGCGCCTCAACAAAATCACCAAGAAGGACGTGTACCCTCTTCCACGTATTGACGACGCCCTCGACTGCCTCCATGGTGCCACCTTCTTTTCATCCCTGGACCTTCGATCTGGCTACTGGCAAATCGTTGTAGATGACCTGGATCGCGAGAAGACCGCCTTCTTGACCCCTGACGGCCTTTACCAATTCA
This sequence comes from Dermacentor silvarum, assembly GCF_013339745.2. NCBI lineage: Eukaryota > Metazoa > Arthropoda > Arachnida > Ixodida > Ixodidae > Dermacentor > Dermacentor silvarum. Next base: position 56,034,370 of record NC_051161.1, on the reverse strand, counting down.
AGGTCATGCCTTTAGGTCTCTGCAACGCACCAGCCACGTTTGAGAGAATGATGGACACACTGCTTCAAGGATTTAAATGGTCGACGTGTTTATGTTACCTGGACGACGTGATAATTTTCTCCCCCACTTTCGCAACGCACCTTGAGCGGCTTTTGACCATTCTAGCAATCTTCCGCCGAGCTGGCCTCCAGCTAAATTCCTCGAAGTGCCACTTCGCTCTTCGTCAAATTACTGTGCTGGGCCACCTCGTTGACGCTTCCGGTGTCCGACCGGACCCAGCAAAGATACGCGATGTCATGAACTTCCCCGTTCCACGGTCTGTCCATGAGGTTCGTAGTTTCGTGGGGCTTTGTTCCTACTTTCGCCGTTTTGTGAAAAACTTTGCGGCGCTCGCACGTCCACTCACTGACCTTCTCAAACAAGACGTCCCGTTTTGTTGGGGTCCTCTACAAGCTGACGCCTTCTCTGAGCTCATCGCCACCCTAACAACTCCACCTATTCTTGCCCATTTTGACCCAGCTGCGCCCACGGAAGTGCACACAGATGCTAGTGGTCACGGCATCCGTGCAGTTTTTGCCCAAAACGTACAAGGCGTTGACCGTGCTATTGCGTACGCAAGTCGTCTCCTATCGAAATCTGAACGCAATTACTCTATTGGAGCGGGAATGTCTTGCCCTTGTCTGGGCGGTTTCGAAATTCCGTCCTTACTTGTATGGCCACCCTTTCCGTGTTGTCACCGATCATCACGCTCTCTGTTGGCTTTCTTCACTGAAGGACCCTACTCGACGACTTGGTCGTTGGGCGCTGCGCCTTCAGGAGTACTCTTATACTCAGTTACCTACGAGTCTGGCCGCCTCCATTTGGACGCGGACCGCTTGTCCCTCTACCCTGTTGACCAACCAGAGGGACTGGACATCGAACCTAACCCGTGCGTTATGTCTATGTCTCAGTTTCTCCAGATTGGTGACGAACAACGCCGTGATGCTTCTTTGCGATCGCTCATTGATCGGCTGGAATCCGCACCTAACGACGCCTCACTGCGCATTTTCGTCCTCGGGAATTGCACACTTTACCGTCGTAACGTCCAATCAGATGGCCCTGAGCTGCTTCTCGTTGTGCCTAAACAGCTGCGTTCAACGCTACTGCGTGAGCTGCACGGCGAACCAACTGCTGGTCACCTTGGTGTGTCCCGCACGTACGACCGTGTCCGGCGCCGCTTCTTTTGGCACGGTCTCGCCCGGACGTTACGTGACCTCCTGCGAAAAATGCCAACGTCGGAAACGTCCTGCCGCACCCTCGGCTAGACTGCTTCAGCCGCTCTTCATCCCGACCGAACCATTCTTCCGTGTTGGTTTGGACCTTCTCGGTCCTTTTCCTGAGTCACGATCCGGCAACAAGTGGGTCGCCGTTGCTATCGATTATGCGACCAGGTATGCAATCACTCGAGCGCTCCCCACCAGCACTGCCGCCGACGTTGCCGATTTCTTGCTCCATGATGTTATTCTGCGCCATGGCACCCCTAGCCAATTGCTCACAGATAGAGGCCGCGCATTTTTATCACGAGTAATCGACGATCTCTTGCGCTCCTCCTCAACGCAGCACAAGTTGACCACTGCCTACCATCCCCAAACAAATGGCCTCACCGAGCGACAAAATCGCCCCCTCACGGACATGCTCTCAATGTATGTTTCATCTGACCACCGTGACTGGGACCTGGCGTTACCTTACGTGACTTTCGCGTACAATTCCTCGCGTCACGATACCGCCGGTTATTCACCCTTTTATATGCTCTTTGGCCGTGAACCGACGTTACCAATGGACACCCTACTACCGGCTGCTGCCGCGCCGCCTAGCGAATATGCACGTGATGCCATCGCTCGTGCCGATCACGCTCGTCAGATCGCCCGCTCTAGGCTGTTGGCCTGGCAATTAAGCGACCCAGAAGTGCCTCTATGACAGCCGGCATCACGACGTTCGCTTCTCACCCGCTGCCTTAGTTCTCCTGTGGTGTCCATTCCGCCGTGTTGGCTTATCCGAAAAGTTGCTATCTCGATACACGGGTCCTTACCGAATCGTCCGCCAGGTCACGGACGTCACCTACGAGATTGTTCCCGTCTGTCCGACTTTACTGCCGGCGATCGCTCCCAGTGACATAGTTCACGTTAGCAGACTGAAAGCCTACCGCCTTCCTCCTAAGGACAATGTGTGAAGTGCGCCGAGACGGCGCTTGCACCGCCGGGGGTAATGCTATGCGAGAGACATTCATCCTGGGGCAGACGACGAAGAAGACGGTTCTATCTGGTGCTGGTGGCTGTCCACCAGCTTGGCTACTGTGTCTCTCTCATACTGTAAATACAGTGTAAATAGTCCCGTCTTGTGCCGTTTTACGTAACAATATCCTGGATTCCCATCGCCGGTCATTGTGATTCAGCAGTGCCCTGGCTGTGTATTAGGAAACGGCGTTGCCTGCATGTTAATTAAATATGGGCAGATGGTGAAGACAGTGGTGAATGTTTTTTATAAAGTGTGTTTCGCTTAGTTAGCCCTTAGCGCACAATTTTATGAAACAAAAATATTGACCGCCCTCTGCGACATGTTGTCATATTTTACACAAAGGCCAAAGTCTTTTCTTTAACACAGACGGGTTGCACCATTTAAGCACAATCTGGGCTGCTGTATTTTTCCGTAACAACTCGTAGCGCAGAAACACACCCGCTAATGTTTAAAAAGTTAGATAACAGACCGTCTACGGTTTGTCATGATGTCGAGAAAACAAGTGCAAACACCACCAATTCTGTACATTTCCAGTCGATAATTCCGTTCGCGCCGGTTGCTGCACGTATTACTTAAATTTTTGAAACAACCAAACGATGAGCACAGTGCGCGAAACGTGGAGCAACGTTTGGGACAGTTAAATTTTTGCACCATTTCCCGCGCATTCCGTACGCGGCTGGCCAGTGCACTACGATGCTGCGATGAAGAAAGTAGTTGATCAAAGGAGCTAAGCAAAAACTTTCATACACTGGCAAACCACAGCAATTGTTAAGCATAAAGATATATAACAAAATTTGTTAATAAATATTAGAATGCATGCAGGTATAAGGATGTATATCTATGCTTGTACTTGTATGAATGCGCGTTTGCGCTGTTGACTCCTTGGCGCAATGCTTTAGTTTGTGCGTGTGATTTGGTGGATAGTTTCCTGCGTTTTCTGCGCTCCTTGTTTGCCTCACTGTGACCTCCGGGGTGTATTCCTGCGTGCTACCCGTTTTTTATGCGCTTCTTGTTGCCCCCAAGATTACCATGATAGCTCACGACTCAGAAACATGAAAGGTGAGTGAGTGTTTCGAATTCCCCGTGTTCGTTCATTGCAACACGATCAGCAAAGCGCGAAAGTGCATACAGCGCCTGTGCTTGTCTTCCACGCGCCTCTATGCTAGTTTTCATTTATAGTATTATCCTTCTGTTGCGAGGATTGGTCGTAGAGAACTATACTTGCGATACTGAACAGGGAGTTTTATGCCGGTTTAACTTCATAGTGCAGCTGTGGTCACGTAAAGCAGCTATGTGGAGCCAGCTAAAACAGGGCAGGTTGTGCGCCAGGATGTTTGGTCGGTGTTCGAGCAACAATTCAATTAGCCTTATTAATGAGCGATCGTGCTCTGCGTTTTGGATTGAAAACGATGCGACGCGAAATCATCCGAACTGTACTGTAACCAACGATATTTCGTTCGCGCCGCGCCGTCCAGCGACCTGCATTGACTACATGGCATGTCATGCGACCTTGTAACTGCGAGGGGCGGTAGGATTGGCGAAAATATGCGGTGGACGATGTTAAGTTCGAGTGCATACTGCTGCACTGTTCGCTTCAGGATCGAGTGTCCCGCGTTGCAAAAAGGCGGCTGACTCGCCGTGCGGTCGAGGCTCGCGCGCTCAGAAAGCATAAACGTATAGGGGGCTTTGGTAAGATATTATAAATGATTGCAAGGGTGTACTATCGTGGTCAATTGAAACGCTAACAGCTGAGGCGTGGTCAATAGCACAATCAGTGCAACTCGCTGGGTACGCTCAGTTCAGGCGGTGAGGACGAGAGTACGTCCGCTGTTTCCTGTATACTAGTTTTAGCACACCACCGCCGGAGCGCCCCGAACATAGCCGCCAAAGCAGTTGTTAGTGCCACGTGGTGTTTCCGAGTAGTACATGCAATCCTATTTGATAGGTGAGATAAAAATTTCACCAGCCCTCCCTATTGAAAAAATGTGAACGAGAATGTAAAAGAAATAGTTGTACGCGATTATTGCTCCGTCGAATGTGCGAGAACTCGTTCAGTATACGAGAAATTGTACAGTCTACGCAGCAATTATCGCGTACTTTCTCGTAGACATATACGACACCGCGTTCTTGTTCCTGAACGAGATTCTCGTACATCATGAACGAGTTTGTTTCTACGAGCTGAGTGCATACAAGATGATGAGCTTGTACAACCTGCGAGAGTATACACCCTGAAAAAGATTGGCACCACATTTTTATATTTAGTATAATAATGCAAATACAATTCTTGTAAGTGTACTACATGCACGATCACTTCTGTTGACCTTACTGCAGTGTTGCGTTGCTGTAATGGTTTGTGCAGAAATCTATCGTAAAGAGTTATGTTGAGGTGAAAAAAAAATGTCAGGTGAGGTAATGGCTTGTACTTGTTAACAAAGAAGTACACATTACGCAGGTTCTTCAGCACACCTATTAAAGCTTATATTAATAGTGAAGTCGTCCGATTTTATGCAACAGCATGTCATACATCTCACAAGCGTTGTTTCTTGGACCTTGAAATGGTATTTCGATACACCCGGTCTGTTGACAGAAGACCACTGGAATGTGTTGCTTAAGTGAAAGCTTGCAGCGCACCTGGAAAGGTAAAGAAAAGCCAATAATTCTTTTTCACACATGCAATAACATAACACATAGGTAAAATCAGTTTAGCTTACATTCACACAGGTAAGAATGCTTTATCATTCTGAGCACGAGATAATGAACAAAATTTATTAAAAGTAAGTGGTTTCCTGCAATGCTTATGACTCATAAAGAAAGATGCATTAGTGTGGTAGAATAACCTGTCACATTAGCAGACCACTGAAACAAGTGCTGTCACAGTAAAAAAAGACATTATTTGATTAACAATAATTACTAGTATAGAAGCAACTGAAGTAACATGCATAAAATCTACTTTTCAAAAGCATCGCCAACAGGTCGAGCTAACTAAATTACTCGGAAACTGCTATGCTACCCGTAAAGTAAGAATACTGGGGGCGTAGTGGCTGGCATTTCACTGCTAAGCCGAATGGCGAAGGCATGCATTTCAATGAGTCAAGAACTTAACAAAAGAGTCAAGAACTGAACTTAGCAATTTCTGAGCAAGTGTACTGAGCCGCAACAGCCAAAATACACGAAAATACTCCGGAATGCATGATCCCCCCATGTTGGCAAAATTTGGCAGAAAATGCAACTTTGACCATTCATTTTATTTTCCCATAAATAACCTCTCATCACAAAACTAACACAAAAAGAAAGAATACTTGATGCATCTAAACTGATTCAGTGTCTCCCGTTAGTGTTCCTTTAAAGTCAAATCTTTTAATTTTACACGGCGAGATATGTGTCCGGAGTCATTATGTACAAATTCAAACCACTTATCTTTGGCCACGCTTAAAGTGTCGTTGTATGCCATGCAAAATGAAACTGAACAACAGGATTCACTGTAAAGAGAGAAGTGAATGGGATTTCCCTAGCGTGACGTATCTGCACAGGCTTAATAGAAAAGTGGCTTCATGACCTAAATGAAAAAAAAAAAAAAATAAAATGACACTGGGCGGGTCTCACGTAATGCTGCTACCTGAAAATCTTAACGAGTACTTATTCAGTCTGTACTGAACCCAAAAGCTTGCTAATGACATACACCCCTTTTGCACTAATGTTGTCTGCGCCAAAGGGGCTAAGGTAAAACGTTAGGTAGCCACACACATTCTAACAGTAACATTAAAGTGCATTATGACTTTTGTCTGCCGATGTTAATAATGTGTAGCTGTCGATATAGCACATTATGATGTCATTATTCTAGGACAGCATGTCTTGAGCATGGCGTGCCTAAAACACTTTTCTTTGGTGAGAAAGTATAGTTTCTGGTACTCTTTCGGGGAGCAGCCTATGCCTTATTCACAACAAAAACCTTGTTTTCCTGAGAATGTCAGACAATTGCATATTTCGAATTGACCATTTGAAATGCACGCAAAGTACAGAATGGTTTTGAAGGGAAGTATTGAAACGCACATCATCTAAGTTCAGCAGTCAACATCATAACCAAGCTTGTAGAAGTTGTGCATATTAGCAAGTTGCAAGAATAATAAGGAGAACGTGAGAGATGGTCCTCACTATAACAGAAGCAATTCCAGAGTTCAAGCTCCGACCCACGTCATATGCGGAAGGACAAAGTATACCGAGCTTTCGGTTACACTCTCACCTGCGACGACTGAACCAGGCTGACTGACATGCGTAACCAGCAGTTGGTGGTACCACGTTATAACCTGCAAATTATGTGACAAAAGAGATCAGCTTCAAGGTTGATGGTATGGTGCACTAGGGACGTATTATGAACTGGCTACAATTAAATGGTATGCATCATGGTTTGTTGCAAGCTTCAGCAATTTACCTTACTCATTTTTAAGCATAGCACACAGGCTTCACTTGGAGTACTACGTGAGGCGGTAAGAACATTGTGACCAAGAAAAGACCATACAATAAACCAAATCAAAAAAAGAAAAAAAAAAGAACTAAACACTCTTTCACACTGTGTTTACTTATTTGGCAGCTAGCTAATAAAAGAGAGTAGAAACGTTTCCATGCTGGTAGTGCTTTAGGAGACCGAATGTTGACTTGAGACTTCAAACACTTTTAATCGACCTTTCGTGGCTTTCTATTGCGACGTTCCTTTAGGAATGGGAATAAACAAACAGCCCCCTCCCAAAAAAAGAGAAAAAAAAAAGTCTAATACATGATTTTCGACTACTTGGAGAAGTAAGACTAGGAACACAGAATCTGTGCAGGTACATATGTTAGGAATTAAGTGCAGTAATACTTGCAATACCTTGCAATGCCCTTCTGCTTTTGTCTGGCAACTCATAACAAGACATAAAAAGATATATGTGCCTCATCACACAGTGCCTTAAAAAATATGGCACTATACAGTCAGTAAGAACCATATGATGCATATCTACTCAAGTCCCTAATTATATTGTTACGTAAAACGGCACAAAGCGGGACTATTTACACTGTATTTACAGTATGAGAGATGCACAGTAGCCAAGATGGTGGACAGCCACCAGCCCCAGAGAGAACCGTCTTCTTCGTCGTCTGCCCCAGGATGAATGTCTCTCGCGTAGCATTACCCCCGGCGCTGCAAGCGCCGTCTCGGCGCACTTCACACATTGTCGTTAGGAGGAAGGCGGTAGGCTTTCAGTCTGCTAACGTGAACTATGTCACTGGGAGCGATCGCCGGCGGTAAAGTCGGAGAGACGGGAAAAATCTCGTAGGTGACGTCCGTGACCTGGCGGACGATTCGGTAAGGACCCGTGTATCAAGATAGCAACTTTTCGGATAAGCCAACACGGCGGAATGGACACCACAGGAGAACTAAGGCACCGGGTGAGAAGCGAACGTCGTGATGCCGGCTGTCATAGAGGCGCTTCTGGGCCGCTTGCGAGGCCAACAGCCTAGAGCGGGCGATCTGACGAGCGTGATCGGCACGAGCGATGGCATCACGTGCATATTCGCTAGGCGGCGCGGCAGCAGCCGGTAGTAGGGTGTCCATTGGTAACGTCGATTCACGGCCAAAGAGCATATAAAAGGGTGAATAACCGGCGGTATCGTGACGCGAGGAATTGTACGCGAAAGTCACGTAAGGTAACGCCAGGTCCCAGTCACGATGGTCAGATGAATCATACATTGAGAGCATGTCCGTGACGGTGCGATTTAGTCGCTCGGTGAGGCCATTTGTTTGGGGATCGTAGGCAGTGGTCAACTTGTGCTGCGTTGAGGAGGAGCGCAAGAGATCGTCGATTACTCGTGATAAAAATGCGCGGCCTCGATCTGTGAGCAATTGGCTAGGGGCGCCATGGTGCAGAATAAGATCGTGGAGCAAGAAATCGGCAACGTCAGTAGCAGTGCTGGTGGGGAGCGCTCGAGTGATTGCATACCTGGTCGCATAATCGATAGCAACGGCGACCCACTTGTTGCCGGATCGTGACTCAGGAAAAGGACCGAGAAGGTCCAAACCAACACGGAAGAATGGTTCGGTCGGGATGGAGAGCGGCTGAAGCAGTCTAGCCGAGGGTGCGGCAGGACGTTTCCGACGTTGGAATTTGTCGCAGGAGGTCACGTAACGTCGAACAGACCGGGCGAGACCGCGCTAAAAGAAGCGGCGCCGGACACGGGCGTAGGTGCGGGACACACCAAGGTGACCAGCAGTTGGTTCGTGGTGCAGCTCACGCAGTACCGTTGAACGCAGCTGTTTAGGCACAACGAGAAGCAGCTCAGGGCCATCTGATTGGACGTTACGACGGTAAAGTGTGCCATTCACGAGGACGAACATGCGCAGTGAGGCGTCGTTAGGTGCGGATTCCAGCCGATCAATGAGCGATCGCAAAGAAGCACCACGGCGTTGTTCGTCACCAATCTGGAGAAACTGAGACATAGACATAACGCAGGGGTTAGGTTCGATGTCCGGTCCCTCTGGTTGGTCAACAGGCTAGCGGGACAAGCAGTCCGCGTCCAAATGGAGGCGGCCAGACTTGTAGGTAATTGAGTAAGAGTACTCCTGAAGGCGCAGCGCCCAACGACCAAGTCGTCCAGTAGGGTCCTTCAGTGAAGAAAGCCAACAGAGAGCGTGATGATCGGTGACAACACGGAAAGGGTGGCCATACAAGTAAGGACGGAATTTCGAAACCGCCCAGACAAGGGCAAGACATTCCCGCTCCAATAGAGTAATTGCGTTCACATATCGAGAGGAGACGGCTTGCGTGCGCAATAACACGGTCAACGCCTTGTTGGTTTTGGCCTAAAACTGCACCGATGCCGTGACCACTAGCATCTGTGCGCACTTCCGTGGGAGCAGCTGGGTCAAAATGGGCAAGAATAGGTGGAGTCGTTAGGGCGGCGATGAGCTCAGAGAAGGCATAAGCTTGTAGAGGACCCCAACAAAACGGGACGTCTTGTTTGAGAAGGTCAGTGAGTTGACGTGCGAGCGCCGCAAAGTTTTTCACAAAACGGCGAAAGTAGGAACAAAGCCCCACGAAACTACGAACGTCATGGACAGACCGTGGAACGGGGAAGTTCGTGACAGCGCGTATCTTTGCTGGGTCGGGTCGGACACCGGAAGCGTCAACGAGGTGGCCCAGCACAGTAATTTGACGAAGAGCGAAGTGGCACTTCGAGGAATTTAGCTGGAGGCCAGCTCGGCGGAAGATTGCTAGAATGGTCAAAAGCCGCTCAAGGTGCGTTGCGAAAGTGGGGGAGAAAATTATCACGTCGTCCAGGTAACATAAACACGTCGACCATTTAAATCCTTGAAGCAGTGTGTCCATCATTCTCCAAAACGTGGCTGGTGCGTTGCAGAGACCGAAAGACATGACCTTGAATTGGTAAAGGCCGTCAGGGGTCACGAAGGCGGTCTTGTCGCGATCCAGGTCGTCTGCAGCGATTTGCCAGTAGCCAGATCGAAGGTCCAGAGATGAAAAGAAGGTGGCACCATGGAGGCAGTCGAGGGTGTCGTCAATACGTGGAAGAGGGTACACGTCCTTCTTGGTGATTTTGTTGAGGTGCAGATAATCAATGCAGAAACGCCAGGAACCGTCTTTCTTCTTTACTAATACGACGGGAGAGGCCCAAGGACTAGATGATGGTTCGATGATGTCCATCGCAAGCATTTTAGCCACTTCTTTCGGAATCACTTCGCGCTCTGATGCGGACACACGGTAAGGTCGACGGCGAATGGGCAAAGAGTCGCCAGTGTTGATTCGGTGGGCGACAAGCTTAGTCTGGCCCAGGGGTCGATCACGAATGTCGAAAATGTCGCTGTATAAGGCCAAAACCCGGCAAAGAGCGTCGGCCTGGTCAGGCGAAAGGTCTGATCCAATCATGTTGTGAAAAATGCTGTCGTCGGAACTTGGTGACGGGGAAACTGCAGCTTCCGCAGGTGCAGTTATGGCGACAACCTCGACGTCATAGTCTGTTATCGCGGTGAGGTGGGCAAGTGACATCTTGTGGGGCAACACTTGGGGGGTCAGACGAAAGTTTAGTAGCGGGAGGAACACACAGTTACCAACTAATGTGGTGATGGTATGTGGCACAGTAACATTGCGCGTCAGGCGGACGTCTGTAATCGGAGAGACGATATAGTCGCCGTCAGGAACGGGAGGGGTCGATGACAAACACACGTACGTGACGGCTCGCGGAGGTAGGCGAACAAAATCGGTGGGGCTTAAGCGGCTGACGGGCGTATCGCAGGCATCTGATACAAGAGGAAGATCGAGGCAGAGCGTTTCAGAAGAACAATCAATTAAGGCCGAGTGTGCCGAAAGAAAGTCAAGGCCAAGGATAAGGTCATGGGGGCAGTGAGCAAAGACGGCAAAAAGGACAACAGTGTGACGACCGGCAATGCTGACACGGGCGGTGCACATTCCGATCACTTGAACAGCACCACCATCGGCAACACGTATAGTCTGTGTCGTAGACGGCGTCATAATCTTCTGCAGGCGGCGGCGTAAAGGGGCGCTCATAATAGACAAGTGTGCGCCAGTGTCGATGAGGGTGGTCACAGGAACATTGTCGACTTTGACTTCAAGAAGGCTATGGTGAGTGGGGAGCGTCAGTAGAGTATTTGCAGGGGACGATGGCATTGCAGCTTCACCTCCATAAGCTGCACTATCTAGTTTTCCGGCGGCGATCGTCCAGAGAAGGACGGCGAGGAAAAGCGGCGAGGCTGCGGAGAGCGGGATTGGCGGCGTTGCGGCGACGGGGAGCGGGAGAAGCGGCGAACAGGAGCAGTGTCGTCAGATGGAAGAGGCTCGTGGGAGGACGACGAGTAGTAAGTAGGGGAACCATCGGCTGGACGTCTGAAAGGAGTAGGGTACATGGAGGTCTGGCGAGATACGGAGGTCCAACGGCGACGGCAATAACGAGCAATGTGCCCGGCCTGATGGCAGGAGAAGCAGCTGGGCTGATCGTCGGGCGTTCTCCATTCCGCAGGATTGCGGAAGGAGCCGGGAGAGGTGTAGGAGCGTCGAGCGGGTCCAGAGGAATAAGGCCGAGCGTCAGAACGAGTCAGTGGGCATGCTGATGGAAGGCCAAGATTAGCAAACTCCTGCCTGACGACAGCTTGAATGAGGGACACCGATGGCTGCGATGGGTCACTGGCGTCGGTTGTAAACACGGGGGATTGAATAGGTGCGAGACAGGCGGCTTCAATCTCGCGACGAACAATGCGAGTAACGTGGTCACAGGTGGGCGGCAGGCGAATGGCATCGCAGGATGAAGTTGCAGCCGTATTGGGCAGGCGGGTGAATTTCTGGGTAATACGGTGGCTCTTCGTGTGTTCAAACCGCCGGAACTCTTTGATGATTGTGTCGACGGTATCAACGTTGGTATAGACGAGCAGGTTAAAAGCATCGTCGGCGATACCTTTGAGCATATGAGAAACCCTCTCGGACTCAGACATGTGCTCGTCAACCTGGCGGCAAAGAGCGTTAACGTCCTGAATGTACGAGACGTATGACTCGGAGGATGTTTGTGCACGAGTTGCAAGTTCATTCCGCGCAGCAAGCTGCCGACCAGTGCTGTCACCGAAAAGGTCGCGGATCTTCTCTTTGAAAGAGTTCCAGCTGGTAAATTCCGCCTCGTGCGTCTCGAACCACACCCGCGGTGGGCCAACGAGGTAAAAAAGCACATTGGCGAGCATAAGGGTCGGGTCCCACCTGTAGCCGGCGCTGATCCGTTCGTAAAGGTTGAGCCATTTGTCGACGTCAGCCCCATCCTGCCCGGAAAATACGCCAGGATCACGAGCAGGAGGCAGAACGATGTAGGTCGGAGCGACGGGAGGGGCAGGGGGTGAAGACGATGTGCCTGCACCGACTGACATGGTCGCAAGCGTGATGAGGCGGCCGTTGCGAAGCTCCGTGATCGAAACAGTGAACTACCCAGCACTTCCACCAAAAAGATGTTACGTAAAACGGCACAAGGTGGGACTATTTACACTGTATTTACAGTATGAGAGAGACACAGTAGCCAAGATGGTGGACAGCCACCAGCCCCAGAGAGAACCGTCGTCTTCGTCGTCTGCCCCAGGATGAATGTCTCTCGCGTAGCAATATTTAACTCAAAGGAGGCTACTTTTGTAAATTGATTAAACTGAAGGTAGGTCATATTTTAAAATATACAGTTAAGCAGTACTGGAATCGTATATCGAAACTTGAAATTATGAATATGGCATCTAAGGTAAAAGTGTTGTATATTACGCCAAACCTGCCAGCCTATGAACTTTATGTTTTGCAAAAATCCCAGGCACAATTTTGTATTGGAAAGACAGCAAGCATTTTCTTAAAACTTGCTCTCAGCACCTACGTTGTGCAATACGCACAGTATTAACCATTAACTTAGAACTGCAGAAACTGACTACATTGTTTTTAAACAGTGTGTTTATTTCAGGCTTTTTCTGCTGACAATTTAGCCGGCTTCAGGAACTTATCTAAATAATCTCGTCTAATACGGGTGTCACAGGGCGCACTCTTCATCGTGATCAAGCCCGATCCGGATCAAATTTCTCGCCTGTGACTGACTGCTTTGTGGAAGCTACGCGAGGAAGCCAATTGCAGTCGCGAATTTCGATCCTGATCGGGCTTGATCACGATCAGATGTGTACCTGTGACACCGTTATTAAGGAAGTGCCCCTCTGGTATACTCGTTAGGGATTTCGCATTGCTAGTAAAGCAGCACAAGTGCCATCCCAATTTATTATTTGTTCTACATGCAATTTCGTAATCTCATACCACCCCATCTTTCAAGAGCTTTAAAACATCTTCCCCAATAGAATTCCATTCTCATAACTCAATGCAACAATAGTAAAATTGTATAATGAGCCCAAATTCGTAAATTTCACGAAATATTCAGGACAGATGGTAAGCACGAATTATATCAACATAACTTAGAACTGATAAGTTGCAGTGACCGTTTTGTACACACCTTGTCAAAGCAGGCAGATGAGATTCCTTGTCGGGCTGCTCAGGCTGTATTTTGTCACAGGCTCCCATGTGCGGTAGAGATGCCTCCGTCTCACAAAATTGTGACATCCGTAAGCAATAAGAGATGTTCAGTTCATTGTAACCACTGCTGAAACTGCAAACTTGTGATTTAACAACATCGCGTTAAATTGTTAAAATGTCTCTTGCAGCCTGTATGGTTGTGCAAATATCTCATTCTGACATCACAGGCAGTTATTTAACCTGTCAAATTCACGGAAACATACAGAACACTCAACACAAGAAACACAGGTTGTCTTGACAATCTTTAAGCAGAAAATTTTGCATAGAAGCTAAAATGTGGTCAAGAGTCAGACGAGCAACCTGGTGCCATCGCGCGCAGATCTTAGCTGTGAAAACAACCGATCACCGTACTTCTAGATATGTATATACGATTTCTTGCTGAGAAATTACGTACAGAAGCAGTGACATTCGCAGCTTCAACTTTTGTGCCCGTTCAGACTAAACGATACTCGGCGCTAGTATACTTCATAAGAGAAAGCAAAGAAACAATAGATGAAGTTCTGGGCAACAATCATACTTGTTTCAGGGTAATTTTCATTAAACTTTTCGCTAAATATGTACTACGACATTAACAATGAACACTAGGAAACCACTTTTATTATTTTTGTCACTGCACTAATCATCTTATGCTCCGCATAACAAGGCACACTACACGAACCATAAGAATGCGCCAAGCGCCGGACTTACCTTTTGAGGCGTACTCGGAAAACACTCCTTCGTGCCTGGTCCGGCGGCATCGACTGCACGAACCGTCCTTCCGGCATAAACACTGTTGAATTGCGGATGCACCACAGCATGTGATAGTCAAGTTCTAAAACATTCTTCCGTGCACTGTGATCTGCTGCGAGATCGGCGAGAGTACCAGAGACTGCTGATGAGCAGGGAACAAAAGAAAGCACGAATGGGCAGAACCACGATGACCAACAGCGCCGAACCGCACGAAAGATAAGCTGGCTAGCAGCGTTGCACTGGCGCATGGGCTTAGCGATCGCCCATGCACACAAAAAAGAACATTTTCTCACGGCAAAGCGTACATATGATTCAACTATCACATCGCAAGTCCGCAATACAGCGCACGAGGACTGGCAGCCAAACGTAACTAGACTAGCACCATTTGGCAGCCGAAGACATCAGAACGACGTCATCTCGTCATGATAGAGGCATCGCAAGCGGTTGCAACTGGCAAAACCCTTGGCCGGATAAACGTCATGACGGCCATGTTGCTTACATCGTCACTCTGGCTCCCCGGTATTCGTGATCGCATGGATGGTGGCGGCGTAGTATTTCCTTGTTACACGAGTTATGCGGCGTGTTTTAAAAGTGTTGCTTTCAACAGCACGGACAGCAACCTGTGGAGCAGCTGTATCAACCGGTCAGCGACTTTACAATTGCTAGTAGGTACAGAGGGGGGGGGGGGGGGAGGGGCGTGACACTGCGGGTCACGTGACTTCCGCTTAACACGTGCTGTTATGGCAATCGTGGAGCTCCTAGGTGCCTGGCGACATAATCGCTTAGGGACTTTTGAAGCACTGGTCTGCGCGGCCGCGCGTCGGCTGCTAGTTACTGAGCGTTGCTCTCTTAACTCAGGGACCGGGTGCAGCGACCTTGCCGAGTGCAGCTCCTACATGCGTAGGGAGTGAATCGTTTAGGGCGCGTTGAATGTCTGGTGGTGTCTGGCCCACGCCGGTCGCGCTTTATTATTGTAGCGTTTGTTCTAGTGGCGGACATCATTGCAGTAGTGGTGGTGTGGCATGACGGCTTTGATCTCGGTGAACTGTGGTGGTGTAAACAAGCGGATACTGCTCGGGTTTGTGCCCCGGTGTCCCGGCGGAAGTCGCGGTGCCGGGTGCCGCCGCGAAGCGACTGTCGTTGGGGTGTTGCCCCCGGAGCACTGCATAGCAACACATTAAATAAAGAAATACTGCTCCAGTAAGGTAGACTGCTCCCTCCCTGATAGTGAGATTATATTTGGATCATAAAAACAGTGATGCGTTTATTTAGGAATACCATCGTTTCTCTCTCGCAGGCGCGAAGACAAGAGGGTGCGAGAGAGAAACGATGGTTGCAGGCGCTGTTACGCTGCGCTCTGCAACACCCCAACGACCGCCGCTTCACGTCGGCGCCCGGCACTGCGGCTTCCGCCGCGGCACCGGGGTACAAATGCGAGCAGTAACCGCTCGCGCAAGAGCGGACGCAATTTTCTCTCTTGCACCTGCTTGTCCTCGCGCCTGCGGACAAACGACTAGTGGTCCCTCCAAAGACCCTCTCGTGCCAGACCAGTGCCTCAAAACTCTCTAAGCGATTATGTCCCTAGGCAGCTAGGAGCTCGATGATTGTCATGACAACACATGTTAAGTGGAAGTCACGGTACCCGCAGTACCAGGCCCCCGCTGTACTTATTAGCAATTGTAAAGTGGCAACCGGCCAGGGCCGTTAAATTGCAGCATATTCTTGTTTGGTTTATTAATGTTTGTGAAGGCTACAAGGTGCTCGTGTTTTAATGCGGCATAATCGACGACGCATTTTATGTCTAGTGGCGTCATCGACACGCATTGTTCTGGCTTGTGTGCCGTTCTGCGGATGTGTATAGTTCAGGCAGAGTGCCATTTCTGCATCAGACGCTGCTGCCACTCCGGCTCGATTTGCGTTCCAGCGAGCGCGTCAGAGCGTCCCTACTGTCTGTCGCGAGTGCTTTGAGACACTGTTTGTGTTGTGTGTGTGCGATCGCGTCTGATATGCATCGTTATTGTGTCTGCGATTTGCAAAAGTATTATTTCAATTGTTGACGGCGTGCGCGAACGCCAGGATATGCGTCATGTTCGTCGTTTAACGACCCTGCTTCAATATAGGGACATTTACATTTTGGTCATTTCGAGGTCAGCTTTCAACGCATCGGTAAGCGTTGCCTTGCTCTGAACCATCACTGGCGCACGAAACACTTTATTATTTCTCCTTTAATTTCAAATTCAGTTTTGTATACTATAAACACAGAGATTGGTTACCAAGTTGCCACGCTAATCTCGTTTTTGCCACTGTTGAGCCCATATGAGCTTTTTTTTTACTTCACCCTCTCACAGTATCCAGTGCACAAGTTGTGAAAGACTTAGTTCAAATTATTTTTCAAGCAACAATTGTGCTGATCATATGGCAGTTTTAGGGATTGATGGTTATGTAATTATGTTATTTTAATTTTTTTTCTGCCAAAGTGCGATGGATTGTAGCTGCTATTTTGGCTATTTATTCACCAATTTATTGACACTGTGTTTATGGTGCTGCTTTTTATTTTTTAGATGTGGGCATGCATGGCCAGTTCATGCCTGGCTGCTATGGTTTGGCATAAACAGGCACTAACATCCTCTTCAATATGGGTAATAAAAAGTGACTAGCAGATTTGAGTTTGATAGTCTTGTGGGGACTTTGACATAATTACTGGCTCGAACCAGACTAACGGAAAAATGTGGGACATGACAGAGAGCTCTGTCTTGTCCCACCTTTTTTTCTGTTGTTCGCGCTAGTAACTATGTCACAGCAACTGCATCAGCACCAACTAACCCAACTTGCTTCGTTAAATACTCGTCCTGTGGAGGGCACACTTAGCTATTTGGAAAATGTGCAGTGTAATGAAGCAGAGGCGCCCCTGGGTATGTGCCGACTGAGGAGGAAGACGAAGGACCGTGCCGTGATCTCGAGAGAACCCCATGCTACAAACAGCCCTTGCACTGCCTACCAGTACCTAGCGGTCTTACAACGTTATCGACGACAATAAACCTCGTCGCATTTGGTGGAGATTGCTGAGATCCTTCGCCTCGTCCTGGAGCTCCGCACTCGAACCCTGCCAACACCAACACGATCGCCCTGCACTATGCCTGATCCAGCCACTTCGTTGCCTGCACCACCGGCTGCCACTGTCGTCTGCGCCAGCGTCCCTCTTCATCGCGATCCACCCATTTTCAGTGGGACCGCCGAACACGACGTGGAAGCCTGGCTCTCATCGTACGAACGTGTAAGTGCCCATAACAAATGGGACGACCAGTCTAAGCTGTCCTATGTGTCTTTCTACCTCGCCGACGTAGCCAAACTGTGGTTCTTCAACCACGAATCAGACTTTTCAAGCTGGTCAGCATTTAAGACCCTTTTTGCCGAAGTGTTTGATCGCCCCGCTGTGCGTAAGATACGCGCTGAACAGCGTCTGCGCCAGCGCGCACAGCAGCCTGGAGAGACATTCACCAGCTACATCGAGGATGTTCTCGATTTGTGCAAGCGGGTAAATCCCACCATGTCAGAGGATGACAAGATTAAGCATATCCTCAAGGGCATAGAGGACGGCGCATTCCAGATGCTGCTGGCGAAAAGCCCAACGAGCGTATCAATCCTTACTAACCTATGTCAGAGCTTTGACGAGCTGCGCCGCCAACGTTCCATCGCTCGCCAAAACATTCAGCTCGCCGATTCCGTCTCGAGCATTGCGGTTTCTGCCGACCTTCTGCCCAACTCGACCCTATCGCAGCATATCAAAAGATTTTATTCGTGAAGAGGTGGCCAGACAGCTATCGCTGCTGCCTCACAGCGACTCACCTTCGGCAGCTTTGACTCCAACACTACAGCAAGCCATCCGGAATCAGATATCGGAAGCGCTTCTTGCAGCTCCTCCAACCTCCCCACCTATGAGTGTGCCGCTCCCACTCCCCCTACGTCGTTGCCGCTCAGTTACGCAGCCGTGGTTGCACGGCCTCCTCCGCCGCCAGCTTCCTTTTCATCGCCCATGCATCCGGCTTCATTTCCAGTTGCCCGACCGTCACCGCAGTATTTAGGGGCGAAGCTCCTTATAGCGGCACCCGTTCCGTCCCCGTCGTCGTAGTAGTAGTGTGTAACCAGTCTGAGAAAAATGAGAAAAAAAATTCCGAAGTTGTGTCCGTAGCGCGGAATCGAACCAGGGACCCCTCGCTTCCGAGCGCGCGGCGTTAGCCCACTACGCCACGAAGCGGACATGGACACACGCACCACGATGGCAATAAATACCCAACATTAACGAAAGGCCGCGTTTCTAGCGCGTTTCTAACGCGTTTGTGCTAGCGCGTTACGGCCCGTGTAAGAAGCTGGTGTAAGACGCTGTGGCCTCTCCGCCTTACCTTCAACGCGTTTCGAACGCGCGGCCCAAAGCGGTGGCAAGTCAAGTTCAAGTCGAGGAGCGTTTATGAATACGGGGGGTATACTCTCTCAGCAGTCATGTGATGACGTCGGCAAACGCGGTGCACGTTCCGGCATGTGTAAATGGCTGCGTAAGACGCTGTGGCCGCTCCCCCTTACTAGAGAGTACTGCACGTTTCTAACGCGTTTGTGCTAGCGTCCCCTTAAGCGGGAGATCCGATGATTCCCTCCGGAGCTTCGCCCACTCATCATAATTCACCCCGTGGATATGCTGTGATTTTTTTTCGTCCAGCCTCGACGTGGCGCACTGAAGACAACCGGCCTATCTGCTTCGCCTGCGGCATTGCTGATCATGTGGCGCGTTTCTGTCGCCGCCGCGCCCCAACAACGCCTACCACCTTTGAAACGCCCACCTATGCACCACAATACGCCGCCGCGTCTCCATTTTCACCGAGACGTCTTGAAACTGATCGCCGATCAGAAACTCGTCGTTCCCCTTCCCCTCGTCGGCGTTCGATTTCGCCGCTGCGTCGTCGAGCTCCCACTGAAGCGGGAAACTGACTGGTGCAGTTCCTGAGACAAGAACTGCTAATACGTCGACGTTCTCAAGGCCTCCATCTTCGCCCCAAATTTTATTACCGTTTTTGTAGAGGGAGTACCCGCAGTTGCGCTAGTCGATACCGGAGCCGCCGTTTCCGTCATTCACGAGAACCTTCGTCGCAAACTCCGAAAAGTGACTACAGCTCCCTGTGGCCTTGTGCTCGCCACTGCCAGCGCGCAGCGAATTCACCCATCAGCTGTATGCACGGCCCGTGTTGTCATCAACGAAGTTCTATACATAATCGAGTGTTTCGTGCTACCATCGTGCTCTCACGACCTCATCCTTGGTTGGGATTTTCTGTCACGTCATCATGCTGTCATTGACTGTTTGCGTGCAGAAGTTTCGCTTTTGCCACGATGTGAATCACTGCTGTCCGGCTCTCCTCGCGTTGCCGATAAACTCATTGTTGATGCCGACACAACTATACCCCCTGAGTCGTCGCTGGCTGTTGTCCTGTCATCTGCTGCCGACTCTGACGCCACTGTAGTGTTCACGCCGTCCGATGTGTTTGCTCAGCGCAAGGGCATCGTTCTTCCGTTTGCCGTGCTCACTATAACATCTGGGTCAACTGTTATGCTGGTCACCAGTACCCGATCAGCCTACTGCGTGGAGAGACCCTAGGATACTTGCAGGCGGTCGACTACGTTGAGGATCTCGATGTTCCTACCGACTCCCACCGTTGTTACGTTGACGCCATCGCTTCTGTCTCAGACTCATCGTCTTCAGTGTGTTTTGACAACGCCATCGACCCTGCTCTTTCCCCATCTCATCGCCGCCAACTTCTCGCTCTCCTTCACAAGTTTCTTTCTTCTTTCGACTGCCATCAGACGTCATTGGGCCGTGCCACCGGTGTTTCTCACACCATCGACACCGGTTCCCACTCCCCCTTGCGACAGCGCCCGTATCGTGTATCGGCCAAAGAGCGACGAGTCATCACAGAGCAAGTGTACGACATGCTCAAACGTGAAGTCATCCGTCCTTCTCAAAGTCCTTGGTCTTCACCTGTCGTGTTGGTAAGAAAAAAAGATGGCTCCATTCGTTTTTGTGTCGACTACAGACGCCTAAACAAGATAACAAGAAAAGACGTTTATCCACTGCCTCGAATCGATGACGCTCTCGACTGCTTGCAAGGCGCAGAATATTTCACTTCCTTGGACCTGCGCTCCGCGTACTGGCAAGTTCCAGTGGCCGAACCTGACCGTCCGAAAACCGCATTCGTTACACCCGATGGCCTCTACGAGTTTAACGTCATGCCCTTCAGGTTGTGCAATGCGCCTGCTACTTTTGAGCGTATGATCGATACCATCCTTCGCGGCCACAAATGGAAGACACGTCTATGTTACCTCGACGACATCGTCGTCTTCTCAACCAATTTTCCGACACACCTCGCTCGCCTGCATGACATTCTGACCTGTCTCGCCTCTGCCGGCCTACAGCTCAACCTAAAAAAGTGCCGTTTTGCTGCAAGCAAGTTAACCATCTTGGGTCACGTAGTCTCAAAGGACGGCGTCCTCCCGGACCCAGACAAGCTCCGCGCCGTTGCAGACTTCCCTACGCCCACGTCTATCAATACCCTCAGAATTTTTATTGGCTTATGTTCGTATTTTCGTCGCTTCGTACGCAACTTCGCATCCATCATGGCGTCCTTGACAAGTTTACTTTCCGACGGTAACGGCATAGCAGCGTGGTCACCTGAATGTGATGCGGCATTTCAGCAGTTGCGCCACTTGTTGACCTCACCACCTATTCTTCGCCACTACGACACTGCTGCTCCTACGGAAGTTCACACTGACGCTAACGGAGTTGGCCTTGGTGCGGTCTTAGCGCAACGGAAAGCTGGCTATGATGAATACGTCGTCGCTTATGCTAGCCGTACTCTGAAGACAGCAGAATTAAATTACTCAGTGACAGAAAAGGAGTGCCTGGCGATCATCTGGGCACTAAGCAAGTTTCGTCCATACCTTTACGGCCGTTCTTTCACCGTAGTTACAGACCACCATGCCCTTTGTTGGCTTTCTTCCTTGAAAGACCCGTCGGGACGCTTAGGACGTTGGGCGCTTCGCTTGCAAGAGTACGACATCCGCGTCATGTACCGCTCCGGTCGCAAGCACTCCGACGCTGATGCGCTCTCCCGCTCCCCACTGACGCCTGACTTGGCGTCTTTGTCAGACTCCGCGTCCACCCTGTCACCATTGACCATCACCGACATGCACACAGAGCAGCGCAAGGACCCAACACTTGCAATGTTACTTGACTACCTTGCCGCTCCGTCAGATGTCCCTTCGACACGAGCACTGCGTCGCCAAGCAACCCACTTTTCCGTGCGAGACAACATTCTATATCACCGCAACTATATGCCGGACGGTCGGAAATGGCTCCTTGCCATACCTCGTCATATGCGCTCTGACATCTGCGCATCTTTTCACGCTGATCCCCTAAGCGCTCATGCCGGCGTCCTCAAAACTTACACAAGGTTGCGTCAGCGCTATTATTGGCGAGGCATGTACAACTTTGTGCAAAAGTACATTCAGGCTTGTACTACTTGCCAACAGGGCAAGACCCCTACACACCGTTTCACAGGACCGTTGCAGCTGCTGCCATGCCCGGCTCGTCCGTTCGACCACGTCGGCATCGACCTCTACGGCCCGCTTCCATGCAGCGGGTGTGGAAATCGGTGGATTATTGTCGGCGTAGATCTTACTCGCTACGCTGAGACTGCAGCTCTGCCGGCAGCGACCGCCCGTGAAGTTGGGTTTTTCATCCTTCGCAATTTTATTCTTCGCCACGGTGCTCCCCGAGAACTACTGAGTGATAGGGGCCGTGTCTTCTTGTCGGAGGGTGTCGAAGCCCTCCTCACGGAGTGCAGGATCATTCACCGAAAATCGACCACATACCATCCCCAAACCAAGGGCCTGACCGAACGGTTCAATCGCACACTTGGCGACATGTTGCGGATGTATATTTCATCCGACCACTCCAACTGGGCCACCGTACTCCCCTTTGTCACGTTCGCCTACAACACCGCGACGCAAGCGACTACCGGCTTTTCCCCGTTTTTCCTTGTGTATGGCCGAGAGCCTTCCTGCCCTTTGGACACCATACTGCCGTACCAACCTGATGCCGCAGAGTACACTCCGCTTTCCGAAGTCGCCAACTATGCTGAAGATTGCCGTCAGCTGGCACGTTCCCTCACTAGCGAGACTCAAGAACGTCAAAAGACACGACATGACGATACTCATCAAACACCACCCAGCTTTGCTCCCGGTTCGCTTGTTTGGCTTTGGATACCAGCCGATATTCCTGGCCTCTCTTTCAAACTCTTGCCGTGTTATCACGGCCGTACCGTATCATCAATGCCACTTCACCGGTCAACTACATCGTTGAGCCGCTCACAGTGTCACCAGACCTGCGTCGTCGTGGGCGAGAGACAGTACATGTCAACCGCCTGAAACCGTATTACGACCCACTCATCTTCTCTGCGCCTTGAGTAGCCAGGGTGGCTATGCTTCGCTCCCGGGGCATTGTAATGAAGCACAGGCGCCCCTGGGTATGTGCCGACTGAGGAGGAAGACGAAGGACCGTGCCGTGATCGCGAGAGAACCCCGTGCTACAAACAGCCCTTGCACTGCCTACCAGTACCTAGCGTTCTTACAACGTTATCGACGACAATAAACTTCGTCGCAGCAGCTTGAAATTTGTGCGTTACTATCTCTGACATCTCTGGCGCAAGTAATATTATTAGGATGTGACAAAGCACAAGCATCTCATGTTGCTGAACTAACTGCATGCAATAAACTCCATTGCCAGCTCGTTCTTGCTGGATGTGTGTACAATTAGCTATAATCACGTTGCTAGCTTCTTTTATTGTGCAAAAACCAAATCTATAACATTTTTTCCCTGAAACTGTGAAGGTAAACAACCCTATATTATATAGAAATCTTAGGGTGATATACTCTGAACAAGGGACGGACTCTCGGACAACATCTTTCGCCAATATCACTGTCTGTGCGCGCTAATGGGCTTGTTGAGCAATGCGTCACACGAAGAGAATAGTATTGCCGAAAGTGATCATCCGATAATACGTCCCCAAGTGAAAATCATTGCATCATTAGGACTGGCATGTGCTTTGATGAGAATGTGTGAGTCCATTGCTTGAAATTGCAGGAATTAAACACTCGAGCTCTTATTCGCTCTGCAATTTATGCTGGCATATGTGTCACAATGGTTCGACGTCATCATACGGCATATTATGTCCTTGCATGTGCTACCGACGACTCATCATAAAATCTCACTGTCATTCATGAGCTTTTGTATGCACTATGACTTAGATGTATGCACTTTGTAGGCAGTTGGTAGTCATCCTCAAAGACCTCGTCGCTCATATTTACGTACAGTGCGTACACATCACACGCTATCTCGAACACCTCGTACATTTTCTCGTTAGGTTTGCGCAGCACATCGCACACATCTCGCACATGCGTACATCTCACACATGCATTCATATAGCACATCGCATAGATCTCGTACACTGCGTAAAGTCTGCGTTGCTTATGCGTACAGATCTCGCACATTTTCTACGATATCTCGAATATGCGTAGCATATCGCTCAGTTCTCGTCAAATCTGTGCGATATGCATACATTTCGTACATTTCTCGCACAAGACATACAAATTTTTCATTAGGCCTTCCCCTCTCGAAAAAAGGGGTTAAGAGAGGCCATTCTGTGTGCACCTGACCTACTAGTATTCCTTCCATTTCCTACTTTACCTTCCCTTTCGTACTACTTGTCCTTTCCTTTCCTTCTACTTGTCCTTCCCTTTCGTGCAACCTTTCCGTCCATTACTTTGTATAATTCTCTGCTCGTCGCTGTTGTCGCTTGCGCTCTATGTCTCGAGTTTGCTCGGCGTCGTGGTTAGCAGCATTCGCCTGCCATTGCCGCTTGCGATTCTTCGAAATTAAATTACTTCAAAATTAAATCTGTTCGTCACGTAAGACAATGAATGGTTCATACCCCTTTAGGTAATGGCTCTTACCTGCGTAAACGAGCCCTCCCCATTAGGATGACAGAAGAGAAGTGAAATTCTATGCTGGAATGATGAGCGGCAACGGAGCCAGCTGTGAAAGAAGACGACGACAACGAACGTGGGAGCAGTGGCACAAGCGCAACCCAAGGGGCGCCAAAGAGCCAGCTGCGGAAGAGGACGACGACGCTCGAGCCAATGCTGATGATGACAGTTTTCCGCGTACACCAGCCCCGATACAAATGAGGCAATACAAGCTTGGCATGAAAAGAGGCAGTGCCACCGAATGCTGTGAAATCATGGGGTTATGTTCCTTGCCAGCCACGTGTGTTTTGTTTTCCACCAGGTAGCGCCCGTACAGCTTTTTTTTTACATGTCCTGCGTTCGACGCGATCGAACGGTTCACGCAAACCGCTTCGTGAAGGTGGTCTTTGCATTCGCGGAAAAGCAGACTCGGTTGCCTCCTAGATTCTGCTTTAGTGGGATGGAACATTCAAAATATTGTAATCGCGTGAAATTTCAGTTTTTGACACTTCAGTATAACTCATTGCTTTACCAAAGTTCGAAAATCAATAAGGGAACAATATGCATGGGCATATCTGCCAGGTCGTCCCAGTGTGCTTCCAGATGCCATTTATGCAATATCGCCAACACAAACGTAAAAAATTAGCATTGATTTTCATGATCACAGAGGTAGATAATTATGTAAAACAAGATATTTTTGGTTTGAATTAGCACGCTATAAAGACAACAGACTGACAGGGGATGCATTCTTGTTAACTAAATGATGATTTGCCACAAACTAGCTTGGAACAACGCTTTGTCGGTGAAGCAGTTCTATGAAATACTTTCATTGAGAGTAAGCGAACTTTAGTAGCAGCAGCTAGACGCGGAATAAAAAAAAAAACTAAAAAACTGTGGTTTTATTTGAAAGAGCTGCCTTTGAGATGTGGCCACAACAGTTCAGTAAATGAACAGAAATTATATTTTTAATTAGGAGAGGAATTAAAAAATGTTGCCGTTTCGCCTGAAAGGCGAATCAATTGCGATAGCAAATTAGTAGATAGCTATACGGAGTAGGGATACTAGCTTTATCGGCTGCATAAACTTGGACACATTCGCTTACTAATTGAATTAACAAGCATGGTCTCAGTGCGCACAAGCAAACATGAATAGATCACACTCGATGACCGCAGACAACCACTGTCAAAACGCTGGCGTGAGCAAGCGCAGCCGCAGCAGCGAGCGAAGGTTCGTGCGGTCTACCGCTTGAACAGAAACTGAGCGGCGAAAGCACAGCGCAAACAAATGGAAGAGCCGTGTGGAGATCACTTTCAAGATAGGGTGCGCGCGACAACCCACAGCGGCTTAAAATACAAGTATACTGTTGGCAGAGTGGAAGCCGCACCCCCTCCCACCCACGCTGCCTTCCCGCTTTCTTCCTTTCGCGTGGAAGATAAACCCCCGTATTCACAACCGCACCTCGACTCGACGCTCCACACGAAATGCTCCTTGAGGGCGGCTTTTCATTTCGCAAATCGTCCTCCACTCGAAACACACCTTGAATGAAGGAAAGCTCGAGCGTTTTACTCGAGAATCTCAAGCTAGGCTCGCACCTACCTTGAATCGCTCAGTGAGTGCAGTTAGTGGGCTGCGTTGTAATATGTCTCGCCTCGTCGGCCTTTTCCGATGGACGCCAGTTGCCTCCTCAGCTTTTCTTTCGTTAACGATGCTACGCATTTTCAAGGACATCGTTTTACGGACCGGTGCAATCCCCTGGCGCGTTTCGGCAACGGAGTAATTCTACTGCGGCACCGAGACAGATCGGCCGTCCTGTCAAAAATACTGCCAGCTAGTGCAGTGACCTGTCGTCTTATTGCGTGCGTGAGCCAGCTGATGACCTGCGTACGTGTATTCTTCGTGCGAGTGCTCCGAAACTACTATTGGCGCCAGTCCATTGACATGTTTCTCGGGGGTGATCACACAAACCAGCATGAGTTGAAGTGCAGCAAGATACATAACTACGGTGAAGAAAACAACTGCGAAGATTCCTGTCATTAGTGTGTGCATTGCCTGTGTGCTGGATTGCTGGATGCGGATCTGGCTGCGCGAGCGCCGGCATTCGCCCCACGTGAGCGGTTTGTACTCGGGTGCATCAATTACTACGCTATTCCAAGGACGGGGAAGCGCATCGCAGCAAGGCGAGCTTCTCTATAAACCTCCACGTGGGCTCATTTAATTTTTTTTAAATTTTCTATAATTTCACGCAGCTAGTTTCGCTAGAGAAAACAAAAAGTGTACTGTAATTTTGCATGGGAAGTGTGCAGTTGCTGGTATTTAAGTTCATAAGGCCATTACGTGAGCCTTTCTTCAAAATATTCAGTTTAATTAGCTTATCATGCCTATTAGTATTTGATCCCAACGAGGAAGTGACCAACCATGAAATCGCTTTCATGATTATACCTGCATGTACACGCAGGTGAGTGGAATGTTTTCTATCAGTACAAAACATAGAATAACAGTACAACAGAGGATAGTCTGTACATCTCATTAGTTTTATTGTGATAATAAAGGCTGTAGCAGTGACACAGCTCATAATACAGAAAATGCTAGCAATTGGTAGCAGATGTATGTCACATATCGTTGTTGCGCACATTCCAGCTATTAGTGGGTACATTATGTAAGTGTTAGAGCGTTGTATGTCGGTCTGGCTGCGCAAACGTCAGATCAGCTCCCAAATCCACCTTTGCAATATACATAAAAACAGCCTAAGCTCATTATTGTAAAAAATTATTCTAGTTGCAGAACAGAACGAAAATCTTTAACGAATGTATTTACTATGATGAAAGTAAACTGAAACTGACACAGTACCTAATCTGGTTTTGATGTGCGTTAACATCATTGTATGTTTATGACCAACCCCTTGTCTTATGCAGGCACCAGGGGCGCTATAACGTAAGATGATTCCAAACTGTTTTGATTCCAAACTTCTGACGTCAAATTTACGTAATCACCGACCTAAGCATCGGGCGGTGACCCGCAGCGTTGTCTGAACAACCCAATCAAACACTCTCCTCGTTTATAGGAGGTCCCCTTTGTTCGCTTTCAAAACCAATAACATTGTCTACACTCCGCGGTTTTTCTTATCTAATTGGCTGACAAGAGGCGAGGAGCACGCTCTAGTAAAGAGGGTTTCGATGGGGCCGAGCCAGCACAGTGAAAATAGATAACCGCATGAAGAGGGTGGTGCCGGCTTCTCCGATTGGTCCGCTACGCCTTACTTAGCTTGCGGTGGCTGGTCGAAAATCGCGGCGGCATGCAACGGAAGGATAATAATGCCGCTAAAACGGATCCTCAGCAAGGAAGAGTTGGCAGAGCGATGTCGTATGCATGCCGAAAGGGTTCGATAACGTTTTACTGCCACGCAAAAAGGTTTATCATGCGCAAATAAATACATGTTCACCGGCAGGTGCGAGTAGCAATTGCCTGAGCAATCGGCGGGCAGCCATCTTCTATTTCTTTTGGAACGGGGCAGTCTGGCTATTCAGAAAAATTTTCAATTTTGTTCGGCATATTAATGCATTTTTTTCGCGTACACTTCTCTTTGACGTGGTGACTTTTCGCGGTTTTGTGACGTCGCGTGACAGACAGGCGAAGTGGGCGTAGCCAGAAAACATTGGGCCAATAGCAGAGGGCTAATGGTCCAAAGGCGTCGAATCAGCAATGATTATTTTTCTTTTGTGCGGTTTAATCCTGCATAATCAGTATGTGCACGATTTATCAGATGGGGAGCTATCTCTGTTTTCGTGACATCGCGTGACAGACAGGCGAAGTTGGAAGTGACCCGAAAATGTTTTGACTAATCGTGAAGGCTGATTGCAGAAATTGGAATCGAAACAGTTTGGAATCATTTTACGTTATAGCGCCCCAGGCTGCCAACACAACCACGCAGAGCAACTGCCTTTCCAAGTTTGCTGCGCTTACATTGGTGTACAAGGGGTGAATATCTCCAGTTAATATATCCTGCTGCACTGTAGTCGTTGTCGCACTACTCTGGCTAAAACATCTCCTTTATGACATCCTACCAGCTCCAACATCACCACTAGACGCATTTTGACTGCACGCATCTGCCTTCATAGAAATGTTGCAGCTAAAGTCTGTATTTTTCGTAAGCTATATTTTATAAAGCAGTCTGTACCCTCTACTTATTTTTGGTCAATCTAAGTGTCAATCTCTGAAACATTAACATTACCCTCGTCCTTTTGTGTTCTGACAGGATTGCAAAAACAGCGTGGACTCTGATCCTACAAACACAAGCCGCAGTACTACTTACGAAGCTATTCTAGAATAAAACATCATCCGTGTTCTAGACAGTAGACTGTCGTGTGTAGGCACCCGATCGTATGCAGTGGTAAATCCTTCTAGAATATAAGCTGTTTTAGGGGCGAAGCACCTTAGGACCGAGCCTTGTCCCTCGTAGTCCGTAGCTCTGGTTGGCATGGAGATTGCTCTGTATGTATGTATATGCATATATACATATATACACATATGTATATGCATATATATATATATATATATATATATATATATATATATATATATATATATATATGTACGCCAAGCTCCGGCTTCCGCTTCCGGTGCCGCTTCCGTTTCCACTTCCGGTTCCGCTTCCACTTCCGGTTCCGGAAGCCAGCTTCCGGCTTCCGGAGGACGCTTCCGGCGTTTTGCCCGAATGATCCCCCGGTGCTTCGCCCACTCATCATCATTCACTTCGTGGATATACGGTGATTTTTTTTGCTCTGGTTCTAGCTTACGCTTAATATGAATTATGAAATCCAGAACAATGAATTTTTTCGATTTGATGCGGATGACAGTTCGCTTCCATGGGGCTTGCGGAAGTTCACCAATTGACCGAGGAACAAAACGTAGGGTAGGCGCGAGTCTTGTGGGATCCCACAACATGCCAAATGGTGATTCAGAGTGTCACAATGGCGATGCTGAAAAATACAGTATAGAGTGCATTACTACCATTAGTTCAGAAAAGCTGATGTCAACGATCAAAATTATCGTATGTCTCTTGTTGTACACTTGCTCATGCAAAAGTAGCTCAGCATACCATTAAATATTAAAATGCTGGCTACAAATGCTACGAAATGGCTGCATTACAAATTGTGGGCAGTAAGAAAGCTCACGTCTCAACCATAATACATTATGGGCAACTGATGTCTTCCACATTATAATCATGACTATGCTCTTCAAAACAAGAATAAATGACTGTTTAAGAGGAATGAAATATGAGTTCGATTTCATTATGGCATCGCTGTTTCATGTTTGTGGTTCTAAATAACACGGTGTCCAATTCACCATTTTGTCAATGTAGCGAGACATAGCATCAATATTGTTACGCGCTATGCCGAGCATGGAAGAATGCGCCAAAAAGGCGGTGAAGACGACAATCTGGGCAGCGCTCGTGTTGTTGTTCTGCCATCTTGCCAGCCGTCTCTCTCTCTGTATATGTCGTGTAAATATAATTTTCCTATCCCTTTTGCTACTCTCATCCCCGTGGCAATATTATTCAACAGTTTATGAAAATAAGTAATAAAATAAGTTCAGACTAATTACTGGGCAGACCAGACGAGTACTTCCGCAGCACCTAGGTTTTTCAGGGAAGCGAGATGGTGTAATTCCAACGGGCAGGCACCGTGTCTATCGATGCTTTCAGGCCTGTCACATGCCTTACCGTGCAGCACAGACGATTTTTTTAATCAGCTGTTTTTTTCCAAGGCCCACATCCTGCAGCAGAATGCCAAAAAATTTATGTACAAATGGACTTCGCGCACTATGTTCAATGATCCTAAGCAACTGAAATGAAAAGACATAGCAAAACCTAAAAAAAATGTGGCCGTTGCGTGAAATTGAAAGCACCTTATGGGACGTGCATGAGATGCTACGACATAACACATTGAATAAGATAAGGCGAAAATAGTAATCCTGGTAATGAACAACGGACAAGTAAATTTTCGCAAGATTAAAACATTGCGTAGCGTATATGTGAAGTGGAAAGCACTCGAAATGAAGGCACCAGCGCTGGTTTACTGACGATATGTCCTACAATTTGAACAAACCGACTAACCAAAGTACAGGTTAAAAAACGCTTGTTTCCTTAAAACTGCCAGAGCTACGCACTCAACCACATGCATTCTGCCACATACATGCTACAACTGCTTCTCCTATACTGAAATATTTCTTAAGCGATCCTGGAATGACCATTGGACACAGGGGCTGAGCGGTTCCTTATGAATTTATGTTTAAAAATGCTTACCGTAAAAACCGGAATATAGATCGAACTTGTTTTCAAAAAAACCATTGCGAAAATCGACCCTCGTCTTATATACCGGACATTAGTGGAAAAACTACGGAAGTCTTGCAACAATGGGCTGATGAAGTAAACAGCCGCCTTCGCCATCGCATTCAGGCTGCTTTTTCACATTTTGTTTCAAAATGAGCGGAAGCCGACGGCAATTCACCGTCACCTTCAAGAAAAAGGCGATTGAGTACGCGGAAGCCCACGGCAACCCTCCAGGTTGCCGTGGGCTTCGTTTCGTGCGACCATCGACTCGCGTGTTTTTCAGCACCTTATCATCACGGCACGAAGCAGCATTCAAATAAATACTGTCATCATTGAGCAACCGGCTGAATGGCATTTGTTTAAAGGTAAGGGTGTCTTTCGGCACTTTCGCGTTTGGAAAAGATTTTTTTTTTCATTTTTATAATTGGTTAGTTGGGGGGTGGACCTATATTCCGGTTCGACATATAGTCCGGTTTTTACGGTAACCGATAACAGATTGTCGCGCCGAATCTCCCACGAGCTCCAGTTCGTAAAAAAAGAAAAAAAGAACGTTTTCCGCAATCTTATGCAGCCTCGTATAGTATGCTTCAGATGCTAATGCCCGAAGTATCAGCAACTGGAGTCAGTCGTGCTTAGATACATCGCCGGAAACGTTTTATTGAAAGCGCGGCGGCAGCGTGTTATTGAAAGCGTGGCGGCAACTTCACGAAAACCGCAACAACGTAATGTGCTTCCATGCAAAAATTGTTCACTTACCTATATTTTCTGTCCTGTTGCTTTCAGAAAGGTTTCAGCAGCACTGGGTCTGGGAAGTTAAACAAGGCTGCCCATCGGCCGGCTGTTCCGTCCGTTGCCTCCTTCGAAGTCAGCCCGGCTCGGTCACAATACGCACGGAAAACATCACCCATAATAACCATGATTAACAACTGCAACGTGAACCACAGAATAAGTACAAGGAAACAAGGAACAGCAGACAAATGCAGGCGCAAATATACTTGTTTTTCAGCCATACACCATGCTCAGCTGCTGGGGCGAGCCCGTATAGGGCATGTCACGGGCCGGTTTTCGCAGGCGACGGTAGCGCCGCCCGGATTATAACGCTAGTTGCACTGACACCAGAAAAATGTTGACTTACTAATACTAGGTGATGTTTTGAATATTATTCACTTATAATCTAAATTTCAAAACGACAGGCGACGTCTGAATAATTTGTAGTTTCTTAGAAAGTTAAACGTGTATCGAAAGCGCAATGGCGCTTGTGGGGAGTGCCGCATAGCAGACGACCGACGCCTCTGCTTCCACGATTGCTGCTGCCCTGCCTGCTTGCTTTGGCCAGGTATATCCCAGTTTTATCTCGTTCCCATAATATATATTTTAACGCGATAACGTTAACGGCCCCGTGTCGCAGAAAATCCGGCGTCGGTGTCGGCCGTGGCGGAAAAAAGTCAGCCGCAACCACCGCATTCGCAAGGTGATAGAGCAGGAGCAAATCATTCCGAAACACCCTGACCGCGCAGGCCCTTTGTTGTGGTGCATGGTGTTAGAGAAGAACAATTGAATTTCTCACGGTGAAATCCGTCAGAAAAATGGTAAAGTACAACTTAAGCACAACCTACAGAGGTGGCGGCGTCGGAATGTTATTTTAATGTACGAGAAAACATAATTCTGTTACGAGAAAACTCAAACACAAACCTCTTTTGCCAGCATTTCTACCATAAAAAGCCGGCAGATCCCATGCCCTGTGGGAATCCATGTTATTCGAAGCAGTGTGCGGGCAGCCTACCAAGTGACCATGAGAGCACCAAGACGTAGGCGGATATTTCATGACCTACATAACACGCATGTCATGAGTCCTCAGCAGGAGTCTCTTTAGCTACAGCTAAGAGACCTTAAGGCGTGAGCCTTAGTCATGGTCATGACTACGACGTCGACCACAATCCTTTAGCCTTTTCCTTCACTTAATGCCACATCCGACCCCATTCGATTGAATTTTGTGTGTTAATCTTTTTTCGCTGAGTCATTCTCTGTTTTGCTGAGTCATGCCCATGATTATGACTTCTACCATCATCCTTTAGTGTTTCCTTCACTTAGTGCCCACATCCGAACCCATTCCAGCGCTATTTGAGTGTTAATGTTTTTTCGTTGAGCAACTCTCATTTTTGCTCAGTCATGGTCATGACTATGACTTCTACCATAATCATGTCAGAACCCATTTCAGTGGTGTTTGAGTGTTAATCTTTTTTCGCTGTGTCATTGTCACTTTTACTGAGTCATGCTCATGGCTATTACTTCTACCAGCATCATTTAGTGTTTCCTTCACTTAGTGCCAACGTCCGAACCCATTCAAGTGGCTTTTGAGTGTTAATCTTTTTTTGCTGAGTAATTATCATTTTTGCATAGTCATGCTCATGACTATGACTTCTACCAGCATCCTTTAGTGTTTCCTTCACTTAGTAGCCACGTACGAACCCATTTCAGTGTTTTTTGAGTGTTGATATTTTTGCTGAGTCATTGTCGTTTTTTCCAAGTCATGCTCATGACTATGACTTCTATCAGCATCCTTCAGTGTTTCCTTCACTTAGTACCCACGTGCGAACCTATTTGAGTGGTAATTTTTTTCGCTGAGTCATTGTCATTTTTGCTGAGTCATGCTCATGGCGATCACTTCTAGCAGCATATTTTAGTGTTTCCTTCAATTAGTATCCACCTCCAAACCAATTTCAGTGGTTTTTGAGTTTTCTATTTTTGGCTGGGTCATTGTCATGACCTACATGGCACGCATGTGATTAACGATATGTCATGACAATGTAAGGTAATGTAATGTTCGTCATACACTCCTGTTATACCATGTCAGTTTTGGTACGTACCAAGTTTACGAAACGACCATGAGAGCACCGAGACGTAATCGGCTGTTTCATGACCTACATGACAGGCATGTCATGAGATTCATGTCATGTTCGTTATATACTCTTGTCATAGCATGCCAATTTTGGTACATACCAAGTTAAAAAAACGACCATGAGAGCACAAAGACGTACGCGGCCAGATACCACCACACTCGCCAGCAGACAAATCTCACGAAAAGGTACCATGTCAATTTGCGTAAGCAATCAAAGACATAATCCGCTAGATACACTACCTCTACAATTGCCACAGCAACATTCCAAAGATCAACATCAGCAATTTCAAGGGCAACTTCAACGACCCAGACGACAACATCGAAACAGACGAAGACAAAGAGCATCGCCGAAAACACAGATGCGGCATCAAGAAAGACGTCAACGCGCAAGCCCAGTCAACACAAGGCGAAATCAACGAATACGACGTGTTCTCAGAAAGGAACGACGCCGAGGACGGCTTTCGCAGCGAACAAGGCTTGGCCTACCCGGAAGACCTCAAAAACGACGCCCCACAATACAATGGAACGGACACGAACCATATTCTAGCCAGCTCATGCAACGAAGCTTCAAACGAGAGGTAGCACATGTCCACCCTTTCCGACAAGTGGTCCGAGGCCAACAGCACATGCGAAATCAGTCATGAAACAAGTATATGCCACACCATGTACTATTGGGTCTCTTAAAGACGTCAACAATAAGCCGACCGGCCGATGTTACATGGTGTCCCAAACTTATTCGTTTGCGATTAGAGCACAAGCTGTGACACTAGTTGTAGTTATGTGCGGGGCGCTCATGCAACACCTCCTACATACTTGGCAACTATATAGGAGGTGTTGGCGCATGTCACCTGGAACGCTGCTGCCAGCCTCGACCACCAAAGCTATGCAATAGATTATTGGCCAGGTGCACTTTTCTATGACGCTGATGACGTTACTCTACTGTCTTGGACAATGGACTAACTCCGCATTTTAACGCGAGAGCGTTAAGGGCCCCGTGTCGCAGAAAATTCGGCGTTGGCGCCAGCGTCGGCATGGTTGTCGGTGTCCGTGGCGGAGAAAATCACCCCCAACCACCCTGATCGCACAGGCCCTCCACGTGGTGCAAGGTTTTGGTGAACAAAAATTGAATTTCTCACGGTGAAATCCGTCAGAAAATTGTTAAAGTACGACTTAACCACAATCTACAGACATGTTGGCGTCAGATTGTAACTTCAATGTACCAGAAGAATGTCACAGTTTCGCCCTAAGGGCGAAGCAATGAATGCGATAGCAACACAGCAATGTCATACGAAGTAAGGTGAGCGGCCTTGGTAGCAATATGAATTGTAGTAAACATGAGCTGATTAAGTAAGCAGGTGTGCTGCGGCGTAAGTAGACCGACATGAAGAGAGACTCGATGACCACGAGAAGGCGCGTGTGAAACGGTGGTGTTGATGAGAAGCGCTTACCGTGGGCAGCGCGTGCGAAGGGACACACCTGTAGCGCTGCACTGCCGATCTGGGCAGCATTGCATGTGTAGCGTGCGTTGGAAAATGTGGCCCGACTATTACTAACTGAATGAACAAGCGCGGTGTGAGCGCGCACAAACAAACATGAATAGATCACACTGAATGACTCCAGCCAACGACTGTCAAAGCGCTGGCAGCGAGCGCATACGCCGCGCAGCGGGCGAAGGTACGTGCGGTCTATCGCTCCAACGGAAACTGAGCGGCGAATGCGCGGCGCATAAAGGTCAGAGCCGTGTGGAGATAAGAGACGGTGCGGTCGAACGAACGACGAGCGCGGTTGTTGGCAGAGTAGAAGTGCGCCCCCCCCCCCCCCCCGCTCCCTCCGGCACTGGCTTCCCGCTTCCTTGCTTGCGCGTGGGAGATTGAGTGCGTTCGCTCTCCGTGATAGCGCGCGTCCCCGCACGCTTCCGCTGGGGCATACGGCGCGCGGCGAAGATTTTATCTATACGGAACCTCACGGCGACGGCGACGGCGACGCCGACGGCAGAAATCCGGTTGAAGTGTCCATATAATTGCTATCGCAATAAAACATAATTCTGTTATGAGGAATCTCAAACACATACCCCTTTTCCAGCATTTCCACCAGACCTACAGCGACCCGCTCAGGTAGTTTAATTGCGAAAATGACATCCAGATGGCGCTCCATCCTCGGCAGGTTACATCTCCTTGATAATTTTAAAGTACCGCCACTCTTTCTACTCTGCCGCCGGCGCGCGACCTCCTCGCCTCCTCCTCACCCCTCGCGAGACCCCTCCGCGGGAGACGGTCTTGCGCCCGTTTTCCTGCACGATGATTAGTCTCCCTGCCGTTGCCTTTGGAAACGAGTGGATCTTGCATTCTGCTTCTGTTTTGCTTTTTCGTTCGCGCCATTTTGCGCCTTAGCTCGGCTGGCCACGTTGGGGATACCTAACGCAGGATAACAAAGGGAAGAACATTATAAAACAAATAGGAGAGACAGGCATGGCACTGCTAACAGATCCAACAATCCCAACAAGAATAGGAAACAGTAAATCCAATGACACAAGTCCGGATCTAACCATGTGCAAAAATTGTCCGGCTGTGGAGTGGTACAACAACCTAGAAAATCTAGGCAGTGACCACTATATTATATGCACCACGATACACACAAACCAAATCCGTAAAAAGATTGGCGCAGCCAAAATAACGGACTGGCATGCGCTTAGAAAATCACAGGAAAAACGGATGACCACCACAGACAGCAAACTTAAGTGAATGGTGCGACGAAATAAGAAGTCAAAAAGAAAGGTATACAAAGGAAATAAGAAGAACAAACCAGGCGTCTGAGGTCGACTCCCACCTAATACATATCTGGGAAGCAAGGAGAAGCCTTACAAAAAGATGGAAAAGGCAGAAGCGTAACAGCAAATTAAAGGCAAAAATCAGAGATATCACCCAGCGTGCAGAAGAATACGCCAATGAACTAGCCTCAACCAATTGGGCCCCATTCTTTGATTCACTCAACGGAACCCTTGGTACGGCCAAAACATGGAACATACTTAAAGCCATGGTTGACCCAACAAAGACGAAAAGGGAAAATAGTAAAGCCGTCGAAAGATTAATACACTTATACCCTGGCACAAAAGAAGATCTCATTCAAGCCATCCATAAAAAACGCTTTGGGGAAGACGGGAAGATACCTCCATACCACGAAAGGTATAAAGGATCACCGCAACCTGAGCTAGACAAGCCTTTCAAGGAGGCAGAAGTCAGAGCAGCATTCTTTAGTACAAAAAAGAACACGGCTGCGGGTGCAGATCGAATCACTAACGTTATGTTCAGAAACCTAAATGACGAAGCTATTGTAGCTCTCACAAAATACATTAACAAACATTGGCTTGGAGGCACTGTGCCACGACAATGGAAACACGCGATTGTGGTCATGGTGTCTAAACCAGGAAAAAAGCTGAGAATCGAGAACCTCAGACCGATCTCGCTTGCGTCCTGCTTAGGAAAAATCTTTGAAAGAGTGGTCAACGCCAGGCTCCTAAATTATTTTGAGTACAACGGACTGATGCCCAACACAATGTTTGGCTTTCGCCCACACCTTTCAGCGCAAGATACCCTGCTACTCTTAAAAGAAGAAGTACTAACGAACGTCTCAAAGGTGGGAGAAAATGTCATTATGGCCATTGACATAAAAGGAGCCTTTGATAACATCAGTCACAAAGGAATACTGGAAGGGCTGGAGGAAACTAACTGTGGACAGAGGATATTTCAATACGTCCAGAGTTTCCTTAATCAGAGAACTGCAATAATCAAGAGGGGGGATTATGAATCCGACATCATTCGACCACCAAACAAAGGAACACCACAAGGGGCGGTAATTTCACCCACACTTTTCAACGTTGCCATGATAGGCCTTGCAAAGCAACTCAAAGAAATCGCCGGTCTACAACGCACGATATATGCCGACGACATAACCGTATGGACAACTACAGGTAGCCTAGCGGAGAAAGAAGATAGACTACAACAGGCAGCTAGCACCATAGAAGGGTACACGAGACTACGGGGACTCCAATGCTCAGCGGAAAAGTCATAACTTATCCGCTTTACAAAGAGAAAATCACTAAGAACGGACCCGACTCTAAAGCTGCAAGTCGAGCTAGAAGGACAAATCATTCAAGAGAAAGATACCATAAGAATACATGGTATGTGGCTGCAAGCTGATCAGAGATGCCTGCATACACTAAATGCCCTCAAATCAGCAGTGCAACAGATCTCACGCTAGAGCACTGCACGGGCCGATTTTTGCGGCCCGGGCCCGGCCCGGGCCCGTTTTTACATTGGGCGGCCCGCCCGAGCCCGATCAAAACTTTTATGGCGAGACCCGAGCCCGGCCCGGGCCCGGAAATAATCTACGTTACCCGCCCGGCCCGGCCCGCCACCCCTTTACCTTAAGCCCGAGCCCGGCCCGAGCCCGACTCGAAACCGGCCCGAACCCGGCCCGAGACCGAAAAATACATGTTTTTCAGAGTTGAGAAGCCCGAGAATAACTCGCACAAAGCCCGAGCCCGGCCCAGGCCCGCGTCAAAAAACCCGAGCCCGGCCCGGGCCCGGGTCAAAAAGCACACGCCATGCCCGAGCCCGGCCCGAGCCCGTGAAAAAACTCCTCTACCCGGCCCGGCCCGGGCTTTCGGGTAAGCCCGAGCCCGTGCAGTGCTCTATCTCACGCATGATCGCCCGTATAACAAAATCGTACGGGGATGCGAGAACAAGATACCCTCCGACTAGTAAGAAGTCTCGTCGTCAGTCGCATCACATACTCACTCCCCTATCATAATATGAACAGGGAAGAGAAATAAAAAGCAAACCAAATAATAAGAATTGCCTACAAGACTGCTCTAAGATTACCTCAGAATACTTCAAACGACAAGCTACTGGCGCTTGGTCTACACAACGCGATTGAAGAATTAACCTAGGCACAGATACGAACACAAGAAAATCGCCTGCTCCAGACTCCAACAGGCAGAGAAGTCTTAAGTTAGGGCGTGATGCACTATTAGAGAAACATCCAGAAACGAATGAAATACCCAACAAACTTAGAGAATGGTACACGGTATCCCCCATACCAAATAACTTGGATGCTACCCTGCATGCTGGGAGAAGAACGGCTAGGGCACAATATATAGAAAAAATGACAAAATACATGAATACGGCAAGATTCACTGACGCCGCGCCTTATCAGACAGATGCAAGGACGGCGGTGGCATGCAGTGGTCACAGACCGTAGAGGGAAAATTACAGCCTGCGCTCCAATAGATCGCGCTTCTACAACAGCAGCAGAAGAGGTTGCAATTGCGTTCGCAATAAAAGAGGACTAGACGCAAAACGCTTCATTAACGATAATCACAGACTCACAGAAAGCTTGCAGAAACTATCTAAGGGGCAAAGTTGGAGCACAGGCGCTCCGAATACTTTTCGGGACTGGATGGGAGCCCACGGTTCAATACATCCAAACTGTGACCTGGCCACCGGGGCACGAGGGCGTCACCGGGAACCTGCATGCGGACGAGGCGGCTCGAGGCTTTACAAATCACCGTACCACCCCAGACTCTGCAATAGATGACCCTACACCCCTAGACCCTTGCTTTGCAACAATTCTGAAACACTTCAAAGAAAATAGAAAGATCTATCCGCCCCCGCACGGTAAACTCATCGCTGCGGAGGCAACCATGTTGCGAAGATTACAGACGAACACCTACATAAATTTGCACACACACACCACCTGATCTACCCCACGGCATACAGAGACATATGCCCGTGGTGTGGAGCAACACCAACACTATTTCACATCACGTGGGAGTGTGCAGAACACGGATAAGAATACGAAACAAACGGCACGTGGAACGAACGGGAGGCGCTGCTGTCTAACCCAGCCCTGGAAGATTAGCTACGACTGATCCAACGAGCTGAGCGGATGGTCCGTGCTAGTGGGGCCTTGGAATAGGGGCACCACTCTGCTGGACAAACTTCGTCTTTAAACCCCTACCCCCTCTGTGGACTGTGGTAGGAGCCTGTCCGGTTTCTGAATATAATAAAGTTTTACTACTACTAGCTCGGCTGGCTCGGCGTATAGAGAAAGTCGAACGCTAACATTGCACGCTGTTTCGTGCACTGTCTGCTAGCGCTATGCCGTGCTGCTGCGCATATAACTGCAGCAAGAAGCGTGA
This sequence comes from Dermacentor silvarum, assembly GCF_013339745.2. NCBI lineage: Eukaryota > Metazoa > Arthropoda > Arachnida > Ixodida > Ixodidae > Dermacentor > Dermacentor silvarum. Next base: position 55,994,786 of record NC_051161.1, on the reverse strand, counting down.
TGATAGTTATGCAGTTTTTACGATACCGCTAGGAAAGCGTGCCGCTTTCCTAGCTCCATCACCTCGCACGTCGTCAACTGATATTCAATCGGAAATGCAGCACTATAGATTCTGCTTTCCACTGAACAAATATGCCCGAAGGTACAGCCTATCGATCGAACTTTTCGTGATTGGTAGGATCCGTAGTCTGTATTAGTAAAAATTGAAATAGCAGCTTGTAGAACAGCTATTTACAGCTTACTTCGATGTGTGTGTCAGATGGCTGCACAACACGGGCCGAAAAAACTTTGTTCCGACAATGAACAGTGCTGTTTGCGAGGTAAGGCGCCTTTCTTATTGCTCGTATCAAAGTATCCCCTAATGCTGCATTTTATCAATTATTCTTGCTTGCTCTTTAACGTTTTTGCTCCGGCAATTTGTACGTTGCATAAAAATGGGGTTCTCTTCAGAATGCTGAATATTCTGCTGGGACTCCATCACCTCGCACGTCGTCAACTCATATTCAATCGGAAATGCAGCACTATAGATTCTGCTTTCCACTGAACAAATATGCCCGAAGATACAGCCTCTCGATCACACTTTTCGTGATTGTTAGGATCCGTTGCCTGTTTTAGCAAAAATCGAAATAGCAGCTTGTAGAAGAGCTATTTACAGCTTACTTCGATGTGTGTGTCAGTCACTTAAATACAATAAATGCAGGGCCTAAAAAATTGTGGCAAATATACCCGTGGTATTGCAGGTGATGAGCGCCAGCTAGTCCACATTTTAAGGCGAGACCCTTAGTTGGATGTTACAAGGTGAGCGTTTGAGGTACAGAAAGTAACGTGACTTAATGAACGCCAGAAGCGAGCCAAATAATGTCGAAGTGTATGATAGATTATTATTCATTAGCAAAGTAAATTCATGACTGACTGATTAGCCCAAACGTACTTATTATTACAGAAACATGGTTAAATGGTTAAGTTCCCAATGACTGTATTGTTCCTCCAGGGTATAAAATGTTCAGATGGGACAGGGGCTCAAGAGGTGGGAGCGTAGCTGTAGTTGTGAAATTATCAGTTAGGGCCGAAAGAATAGACTGTGGCTTTTCAAAAGCAATATGGTGCAAAATATCATTAAATGGCGTTGCGTTCATAATGGGAGACCTTTACAGGGCCCCTGCTACAACGCCTGAGTTCCTGGACGAATTAAACGCTTTTTTTGTGTGCTCATTTGAATTATATTACGTGCCTAATAATGACTGGAGCTTTTCATTGACCACAAATAAACTGGAAAACTCTCTCGCCCAGACACACAGACGTCTCGAGTGCTGAAAAACTCCTGGAAATTATTTTTGTCATAATTTAAGGCAAATTGTTGAAGAAAATACGCGAAAGACTTTAGTTCTCAGTCATTGTTAGACCTTGTGTTCTTAGCTTGCAAATAAGCTGCTAGTAGGGTGTCAGTTGAACCAGGAATATCAGACGACAAAATGATATCCGTCAAACAAAATGATATCCGTAGACGACAAAATGATATAACAATCGGTACACACAGTAGTCGGCGATCACCTGTTTTTAAACCTATAAAAGATTACGCACGGGCAGACGATACAACAATAGTAGGTAACTTAAGTCTATCATTTAGCGAATTTGAACTTGTGTGATCTAGTGAGTCAGTAGAGGAATTGTGGCAACGTTTCAATGGAATCGTCAACCAATGCGTAGATGAATTTATTCCTACCCGCATGAAAAAAACAAAGCAGCATAGCCCATGGATAACTTGGGAAAATATACACACAAAGCGTAGAATAAAACGGTTACGCAAACAAACAAAACCCAACCCAAACATCAGATTTGTGTGCTCAACTAAAATTAGCGATAAAGGAATCCAAGAAAAGTTACTTTAACGAAACGCTTCCTGGGTTGCTGAAGTCTTCTCCACAAAAATTTTGGAGGTACTTAAGCGATAAAAAGGAAGAGATAGACCAGATAAAGAGGGGTTCTGAAATGATCACGGAAAAGAATAAGATAGCAGACTGTTTCAATGTGTTCTTCCAGTCATCTTCTTTCTGGGGTTTTACGTGCCAAATCCAGTTCTGATTATGAGGCACGCCGTAGTGGAGGGCTCCGGATCAATTTTGACAACCTTGGGTTCTTTAACGTGCACTAAAACGCAAGCTCACGGGCGTTTTTGCATTTCGCCTCCATCGAAATGCGGCCGCCGCGGCCGGGATTTGATCCCGCGATCTCGTCCTCAGTCAGTATTTACGAAGACGAGAACAGAGCAAGGAAACAATGAGCGTAGTGAATTGGGAGCTTGTGCAATGGGCCCACTAGAAATCACTTAAGCAGGCATATTTCAGCAATTGCTTGCGCTTGACACCAAAAAAGCAAGCGGATCAGACGGGATACCAAGTGAATTTTTGCAGCGATATACTGAATGGGTGTCATTTTATCTAACAATACCTTTAGAAAGTCTTTGGAAACCAGTTCACTGCCTCAAGATTGGCGCAGCGCTGTTGTGATTTCGGCACTTAAATCCGGCCGTCGAAGTCAAGTTAACAACTATCGTCCAATATCACTCACTTCTGTGAGTTGTAAGCTTATAGAGCATGTAATAGCAAATCTTATCATTCTTTTCCTTGAGGCGAATAACTTTGTCACAACATGAATTCCAGAGCGGTTTATCCACTGTTTCGCAACTCATTGAGACGGTTCATGATTTTTATCTAGCTTTGAATGCCCAAGAACAAGTTGACGACATCTGCATAGATTTTGCGAAGGCCTTTGATAAGGTACCGCATTGTAAATTGCTTTTTCAAATTCAGAATGCAAGTATTGCTGCAGACATTGTGAACTGAATTGCAGCCTATTTGAGTGGTCGTGTGCAATCCGTCCGCATTGAAAACTGCTTGTCTCATTCACTAGAAGTCTTATCTGGGGTTCCACAAGAATCAGTATTGGGGCCACTATTGTTCTCGATTTACATCAAAGATATTTCCAGTGTTCTTGAATCATGTTAAAAGAAACATTTTTGTCGACGGTTGCTTAATTTATTCCACCGCGGCAGATAAAACCGATCAAAGGAAAATTAACGGATGCCTCCAAGGTTTTTATGACTGGTGCATAAAATGGGAAATGGAAAAAATAACTCGGTATCGACATTTGCTCATATAACAAGAAAGAAAACCGCGCTTCTCTTTGACTATAAAATTCGTGACAACCCATTGTTGAATGTACGTAGCTTTAGATATTTAGGGGTGATCATTCATCGTGATCTGTTCTGGCGCCTCCAGGTGGAGGAGGTCTGCTCTAGGGTTTACCGAAAACTGTGCTTCTTGAGAAAGAAGTTGCAGCATGCAGCAAAACGCTTAAAGTTAATTCTGTACAAAGCATTGGTTCGCCCGATTTTGGAGTACGCCTCTTCCGTTGGGAGCCCTCACCAACTGTACTTGCGAGATAAACCCGAAAAAATTCAGAGAACTGCTGTGTGTTTTGTTTGTTCGCGTTATCGGAGAACCGATTCTGTAACAGAAATGTTGAAATGTTGTGACCTGGAACTGCTAGAAACACGACGAGAAAAAGAACGAATGAAATTGTTTTTCCAGATAACCAGAAATCAAACAAAAATAAACAAAGAAACGTACATTCGTCCCCCTCTAAAACACAGTGCGCGTTTAAACCACAGTGCCAGTAAACAGCCTCATAGAACACGCCTTGATGGCTTCCAACGCTCGTTCTTTCCCTCATGTATTAACATATGGAATGGCCTTCCGGACAGCACTGTAACAGCACAAAATGTTAAAGAGTTTTATACTCAATTAGAATTGTATTACAGGCAACGGTATACGTAAGAATTGCTCATGCTTTCTGTTATTTCTTGCATTTCTAACACTCCTTACACGTGTGTACCTTTTTTATTTTCCCTGTAATTTGTGTTTCACAATGCTTTATGTTGTTGTATTGTCGGTGATAATATTTATATTTATGTTTTCTTTGACAATTTCTCTCCTGTAATGACCCTCAAGTGAGGGCTACAGTATTCCTAAATAAATAAATAAATAAATAAATAATGATTGGATTAAGGTAGTTTAAGGTCTATTAAGATGGATTAAGGTTAAATAAGGAGGGCTAGTGTCGAGTAAGGAGGATTAAGTTGAATTAGTGTGGTTTAGGGTGTGTCAAGATGTAATAAGGAGGATTTGGTGTTTGAGGATTAGGTGTTTGAGGGGTTTTTGCCACTTCGTTCTTGGGCTGTATTCAACTAAAGAACTCTTAAAATTAAGGACTCGATTGGGCATGCGCGCCCAGTATGAAACGAATCTCCTGAGCATCCGCGCATTGCATATTCTTTGCAAATAGTGGCTCGGCTCAAAAGAAAACATGCTATCTCTTGCACCTGGAGTTTCGTTTTGATCACAACAGAGCCGCTTTTTGGAAAAGACAAGCTCTTAGCGCAAGAACGCATTGGCCGTCAACTTTCGGCAGCATTGATACTGCTTTATCATGTATTAAACAGTGTTGGTTTGTGCCATAGCATAATGGTACTACTGTTGTGTTTTCTTGAGCATCTCTTTTTCTCAGCTGCCAACTGTACTGAATGGCATATGTCAACACTAGCATTGTTTCTCATTCTGAATATTATGATACTCTTCTACGTTATCTGTATCTTGTCAGATAACGTTTTTGCGCGTGCATGAAAATAAAGCATCTTGCAGACCATTCTTGTTTCATTTTTGTGTGATAAATGTTTTTCTGATGTCTAATCAAAGTGACAATTTTAACTATCCTGCTACATAATTGAATGGTATGTCGGTGGGAAATATCAAAATACCTTATCCAGAGGCGTTTCTTTTGCCTAAAAATATAGAATGCCTTCTCTCATAGGTATACCGAGTATTTTTAAAGCTTCATTGACACGGACGCCTAAAGAATAATCTGTAAATACCTTTCCTAAGCTTCTGTTATTGTGGGCGATGAGTGGTTGCCGGCACCGCTTCATCGCACTGAAATTGCGCAACCGTGCTATTCAATGCGGAAACCACAGCGCAAAAGCTACTTTGACATTGAGACGAACACATGGACGGACGATGCACTCGCCAGTAATTCATTATAAGAAGGCACGCTGAATATAATACCTGCGGTGCACATGCACGCGCATGCAAGAAAAAACTGCCAAACACAGAGCGATATGCCACAAGCAATACTAGATCAGATGCACAGATGTAAAGCAGATCAGATCAAATGTAAAGCAGCATATCATGTGACAGAAAAAATATCTAGAGTATAGAACTCGCCTCAAAGCTCCTTTTACATCAGTGTCAGTCAGGGGCGTAGCCAGGGGGCGGGGGGAGGGGGCTGATACTGCTTCAGCCCCCACCCCCCCGAAATTTTTTCGTGTGGGCATGCACCACCGACCAAAACAACCACCGGCACCGGGAATCATTCTGGATTTTGTCTACAACGTGTTTTTCAGGCTCGAAACGACATTTCGGCATGAACATTGCGAACTAGGGCTGGATTTCGTGGCAACGCCCTTGCACCTGGAGTCACATAACGCAGGGAGCGCTATCCGAGCACAAACTTTCAAGGGCTTTTTGATAGCGAGCGGGCGCATTGCCGCATCTCGCAGCGGCCGCGGAATCGACGAAGCACATGGATTTCAATTCCGAAACTTTATGGGCATAAAGTTCTCATAAACTTTTGACGCGGAAAGTGCTCTGACATATTCAAAGCCGTGTTTCAAATTTTCAATTCTGGAACTTTACGGGTTTAATGTTCTTATAAACTTGGGCCACCAAGCGCGCACTGGAGCCCTGGTATTCACGCCATTCCAGAGATGGAAGCACGCGCTCGCAATCTTCCATACACGAACATACTAAATATCACCGTGACTGTCAGCTGGCAGCTGATAAATTTCTCCAAACATTTTCAAGAAGCGCGTCCAATGTGATCGATCAGCTGGACCAGGGCAGGCAAAGTAAAATAAGAGAAAACAGAAGAAAGTTAGCGGCCTATTATTGAGACAGTTCTTTTTTGCGGGTGTCTGGCTCTCCGTGGGCATAGGGACAGTGGTGCTATGGATTTAAGCACAGTCCCGCTTGGAAATACTGGTATTTTCAAAGCGCTTCTTCGCATACGAGCTGATTGTGGAGATACATATCTGAAGAACTATTTGGAAAGTTGCCCCAGTAATGCCTCGTATATTTAAGCCCAGATGTACAAAACCAAATTATAGAAATTTTTGCTGAAATTATCAAAGAAAGCCTAGATGCAAAAGTAAACGCTGCAGGCTGCTTCTCCGTACTTGCTGACGAAACGACGAATATTGCTGGAATTGAACAGCTTACTGTTTGTGCAAGGTACTTAAACAAGGATGCCAACGTCATCGAAGAAGTGTTTTTAGGTTTTAGCACCGTAATATATGCCCTCTCTCATTCCGACTGCAGGTTCTATGTAATTGTGTGAAAACTGCTCATGATTCTAGTCACCCTTCCAATGACCACTGCCAGCGCAGAGATAATTTTTTTTAACATGAGATACTAAAGAACTACTTGCGCTCTACAATGTCTGAGGAACGCATGGTTAGGCTGGCGCTTCTATACGCCCAGAGAGGTCGGCATCAACGTGTCCGAAGTCATTGACTGCTTCGCTAAACTTTGTCCTTTAGATAGCGAAACAGCAAATATCAATGCAAGCAAAAAGCTCTGTTCCTTCAGGTCCATAAACGCGTAATTATGAAAACGTATGACTGTTCATTAGCTTTTAAAGCCGCAGAAATTTTCGCCATTTATTTTAACAGTTAGCATCATGATAAAAATTATCCTGTGAATACGAAAATTACGAGCACATCAATAACCAATTTTGACTGACCTTGCTCATTGAAAGCCCGGCCCACGCAGCGTTTCCCAACAAACACACTCGGTTATTGGGTAGTTCCGCATAATCCGTGGCTTTCGCTTGGCCTTTTCTTTCCTTTTTAGCTACCTGCTTTTACTTCTTTTTTGAACCGAAGCAATACCCTTCTTTAATTTTGGGTGCAGAATATTTGTTGCTGCTCTTCAGGCAGTTAAATTACACATTTTCGCACTGATTTCTGCATTATTCCTCTATTATTCTACCTATATGGTGCTGTCGCGACCGCCGCATGGCCCAAGTACATACCACGATTTCTGCGATCATAGTTTTGTTCTTGCCAGGATCGTCTGTCTTTCTATGCGTAAAGTTTACTATCTGTGACTGCACAACATGTTTATTTGTCTTGTTTGACGCATTATATACAGTGACATCTGTCTAAATACGTAGTATTGGTGACTTATACGTATATTTAAATATATTGTCGCGATTCAACGCGAACAAGAGACAACAACGGCGGAGCAAGACGGCAGCGGAACAGCCTGTTCAAAAAGACCACCAGAACAACAGATGTCTTCTTCATCTTCAAGTTCCCCCTGTCCCACTACACGGAGCACGTTAAAGCACATATCGTCATCGTAGTATAAATTTCTACATAGAGCACGCGTCATTTGCTCTCCCTCGAAAAGAGCATCGCCCCGATGCTAAACAATAAGTTCGCTTGGTGAAAACTAAAGTCCCTCGTACAGTCACTCGCTGACGTAGGGCTTCATGTGCACTACGTGCACAAGTTCAGAATGGTGTTGGCGGCGCCTTGTGCATTAAGGGCTATCTGGAACGACCTCGTATGTGACGTCACTAAGCCGACGGAGCGCTTTAGAGGGTCCGAAATATCGCCTGAGCAGCTTCTCGGATAGTCCCCGTTTTCGTACAGGCGTCCATACCCATACTCTGTCACCGGTGTCGTACGTTACAGGTCTATGACGGGCACTATAGCGACCTGCATCGTATTCTTGCTGCAGGTGTATTCGCATGCGTGCGAGCTGCCTGGCTTCTTCTGCACGTTGCGTAAACACTTCGGCATCCATGTCAATGTCGTCAGGTTCGTGTGGTAGCATGGCGTCGAGCATCGTCCTTAGATCGCGTCCGTGGACAAGGCTGAATGGAGTCATCCGTGTAGTTTTTTGTTTAGCCGTGTTATAAGCAAACGTGATATAAGGCAGAATCTCGTCCCAATCTTTGTGCTCTATATTCACGTACATGGAAAGCGCTCTGTTAGTCCGTTTGTTTGTGGATTGTAGGCTGTTGTCTTTCGATGAGTTGTGCCACTGAGCATCAGGACGTGATCTAAAAGCGCGGCTGTGAATGCGGTGCCTCGGTCTGTTATGACGATGGTTGGTGCGCCATGTCTCAGCACAACATTCTCTATGAAAAATCGGGCCACCTCTGCTGCTGTGCCTCTCTGGATAGCTTTTGTTTCGGCGTAGCGAGTAAGATAGTCAGTTGCTACAATAACCCAGCGGTTACCAGTAGTAGAGGTAGGAAGTGGACCCAAGAGGTCCATTCCGATCTGGTCAAATGGCGTTTGCGGTACTTGGACGGGTTGTAGCAAACCGGCTGGTTTCGTTGGAGGTGACTTGCGCCGCTGACAATCTAAGCAGGTCCGAACGTGATGTTTCACGGCAACGGGCAGTCCTGGTCAATAATATCTTTGTCGCACTCTGTTCAGTGTTCGCGTGTATCCTAGATGCCCAGAAGTGACCTCGTTGTGGCATGCTTCCAATACTTCCCTACGAAGAGCAGTAGGAACGACGAGCAAATAGCTTGATCCGCTCGATGAGAAGTTCATTTTGTATAGAACTTTGTTCCTTAAAGAAAACGATGGTAATCCCCTTGCGAAAGCTTTAGGTGCTGTCTGAGTTCGTCCGTCCAAGAAATTAATGAAACCAAGCAACTCAGGTTCGTCACGTTGTTGTTGTGCAATGGTAGACGTGTCGAGAAGGCCGAGGAATGCTGTTTCCTCTTCATCGGTCGAAGGAGCTGATTCTATGGGGGACCGAGACAGGCAGTCAGCGTCGGTATGCCGTTTCCCCGACTTGTGCAGGACCGTCATATCAAACTCTTGCAGTCTCAGGCTCCAACGTGCTAATCACCTGGAAGGATCTTTCAGATTTGTGAGCCGGCAGAGTGAATGATGGTCGCTGATAACTTTGAAGTGGCGACCATACAAATAAGGGCGAAATTTTGTAACCTCCCATACCACGGCGAGGCATTCTTTCTCGGTTGTAGAGTAATTTTCTTCTGCGCGTGAGAGCGTTCTGCTTGCATAGGCGATCACTCTTTCTGTGTCCTCCTGGCACTGCACAAGAACAGCTCCGAGACCAACATTACTGGCATGAGTTGAAGCATTGTCGGAGATGTCTCGTCAAAGTGGGCCAGCACAGGGGGCGTTTGTAAACGGTTCCGCAAATCGTTAAATGCTGCTTGCTGTTCGTCGCCCCATACAAACGCAACGTCATCTCTCGTGAGGCGAGTTAACGGCGACGCAATGCGAGCAATGTTTGCAATAAACCGCCGATAATAGGCGCAGAGGCCCAGAAAGCGTCTGACAGCCTTTTAGGGGCGAAGCTCCTTAAAGCGGCACCCGTTCGTCCCTCGTCGCAGTAGTAGTGTGTAACCAGTCTGAGAAAAAAAAAATTCCGAGGTTGTGTCCGTAGCGCAGAATCGAACCAGGGACCCCTCGCTTCCGAGCGCGCGGCGTTAGCCCACTACGCCACGAAGCACACATAGACACAAGCACCACGATGGCAATAAATACCCAACATTAACGAAAGGCCGCGTTTCTAGCGCGTTTCTAACGCGTTTGTGCTAGCGCGTTACGGCCCGTGTAAGAAGCTGGTGTAAGACGCTGTGGCCTCTCCGCCTTACCTTCAACGCGTTTCGAACGCGCTGCCCAAGGCGGTGGCAAGTCAAGTTCAAGTCGAGGAGGGTTTATGAATACGGGGGGTATACTCTCTCAGCAGTCATGTGATGGCGTCGGCAAACGCGGTGCACGTTCCGGCATGTGTAAATGGCTGCGTAAGGCGCTGTGGCCGCTCCCCCTTACTAGAGAGTACTGCACGTCTCTAACGCGTTTGTGCTAGCGTCCCCTTAAGCGGGAGATCCGATGATTCCCTCCGGAGCTTCGCCCACTCATCATCATTCACCCCGTGGATATGCTGTGATTTTTTTTTATCAGAAGGAACAGGGAACTGTGCGACAGCGGCAATTTTTTTAGGATCCGGGCGGACTCCCGCGTGACTGACGACATGGCCAAGAAACTCTAGCTCCGCAAAGCAAAAGTGGCATTTCTCCGGCTTTAGGGTGAGGCCGGCGGACCGTATAGACTGCAGAACCGCTTCAAGCCGTTCAAGGTGCTCTTCAAACGTTGCGGAAAACACTATGACGTCGTCGAGATAGACTAAGCAGGTTTTCCACTTCATCCCCGAAAGCACGGTATCCATAAGCCGTTGAAAAGTAGCAGGTGCAGAGCACAAGCCGAAAGGCAAGACCTTAAATTCGTATAGTCCATCTGGCGTGACAAAAGCGGTTTTCTCGCGGTCTCTCGGGTCTACTTCAATTTGCCAATACCCGCTCTTTAAGTCCATGGAAGAGAAATAACGAGCGTTTCGAAGCCTATCAAGTGAAACGTCTTTTTTTGTAACCTGATTTAGCTTTCGATAATCCACACAAAAACGCAGGCTGCCGTCCTTCTTCTTGACCAAAACTGCAGGCGATGCCCAGGGGCTCTTGGAAGGCTGAATCACATCGTCTTCAATCATTTGGTTGACCTGCTGTTGTATCGCTTCACGTTCTTTTGGGGCCACACGATAAGGGTTTTGGTGAATCGGTCTCACTTCGTCCTCCGTGATTATGCGGTGCTTGGTTAGGGGCGTCCGACCGACTCTTGACGTCGACGCAAAGCAGTCGTGGAGCTCGGCCAGTAGCGCAAGAAGTCGTTCTCGCTCGTGCTGCGGTAAAGTAGAGTTTACGTCAAGCACAGGTGCTGGGTCTTGCGCATGCGCTTCTTCTAGTACTGAAAAGCACCCACGAACATCAGCGACATCGTCAAAGTAAGCCACAGCCGTGCCCTTTGGTAGGTGCCGTCGCTCGGTGCTAAAATTTCTTAACAACAGGTTCGTGCGCCCATCTGTGATATTTACGATGCCTCGTGCAACGGAGATACCATGAGTAAATAACATGGGGGTTACTTGGTCTGCAACTCCTTCACAATCAAATGGTACGTCACATGCCACCGAAACAAGGATACATGACCTAGGTGGGACGACCACGTCGTTTTCGGTTAGACGAAAGGAGTTGCGTTGCGGCGTTAAGCAGGGAAATAAATCAGGGCTCTTGTGAAACGTAACCAAGCGATCCGGGATGTTGATTATGGCGCCGTATTCCCGTAAAAAATCCATGCACATGATTAAATCTTTACAGCAAGTTGGAAGAACGACGAAAGTTGCCACGAAGGAAGAACTTCCTATGGTGATTCTCGCCGTACAGCTTCCAGCAGGCGTGAGCAGTTGGCCACCCGCAGTCCTTATGTGGGGTCCCATCCAGGGCGTTTTTACTTTCTTAAGGCGAACGGCTAGGCTTTCACTTATTATCGAATAATCGGCACCAGTGTCGACTAGCGCTCGCACCTGCTGTCCGTCAACGGAAACAATAAGATCTGCGCTCACAATTTCGTCGGTATCAGAGTGTGTCGGTTTCACGGCGTCTTGCGGCGGGATTATTGGGGGTTTTTCATCGTCTTGTTGCCGGCCCGCAACCTTACCCCCAGAGGTCGCCGCCGTTAGTTTCCCCGGCGTGGGCTGGGCGACCTCCTTCCCCGGAGGTCAGCAAAGGCACGTCCATTCAGTGAAGATGAATGAGCAGGGGACGGAGAGCGTGACCGTCGGCCAAAGTCGGTCTGGTGATTAGGCGGAGAGTCATCGTTCAGAGTGCGCGCCACCGGAGGACCTTGAAAAGCAGCGTCGTCGCGGCGTGGCATGTAGTCGTCACTGGTGCGTCGACCGTCAGACCAGGACTGAAGAGGTCGAAAGGAGGCGTCGCGGTACCAGCAATGGCGGGAAATATGGCCGATGCCTCCGCAGTGATAACAGAGAGGGCGCCTATCAACCGTGCGCCATGCGTCCATTTTTCGAATTTGCGGGCGCCTCGAAGCCTCGTCTTGTGGCGGTGACCAAAATGCAGCGGATGACGGCTGGCGGTAGGACGGGATCGGCGCAACAGGTGGGTGTCTGAGAGGTTCCTCTGGTGGTGATGACCAAGGTGTGGGTCTCGGCGGCTGATGTTGCGACCGCATGGGCATAACAGCTGGTTGACGTCGGACAGCGTCGGCATAACTTAGAGGACGCTGCTCGTAACCAGGATCGCCTGCGGAGAACGCTTGCCTAATTTCCTCACGTGCGACTTCAGCGACTGACGCCATGGGTGTGCCCATTGCCGGTATCCCGAGCTTCTGAAGTTCTTCGCGAAGAATCTCCCTAATTAGATCACGAAGGGAGTTCTGATTGCTAACGGTCATTGCGGCGGCGTTGATAGGAGTGCTGGTGGGCAAGCGATCGTACTGCCTGCACCTTAGAAGGAGTGCGCGTTCAATACCAGTGGCTTCCTTTATAAAATCCGCCACGGTACTCGGTGGATTTCGCACAAGTCCGGCAAACAGTTCTTCTTTTATGCCACGCATAAGGTAGCGTAATTTCTTTTCCTCAGGCATGTGAGGGTCAGCTCTACGACACATGCGGGCCATGTCCTCGGCAAACATCGCTACAGTTTCGTTGGCTTTCTGAAAGCGCAGCTCAATTAGTTGCTGGGCACGGTCCCGTCGATCGACACTCGCAAATGTTTCAATCAGCTGGTGTTGGAAAGCATTCCATGTAGCGAAACTGGCTTCGCGGTTTTCAAACCACGTGCGAGCACTACCGTCAAGGGCGAAATACGCGTGGGAGAGCTTTTGTTGAGCAGTCCACCCATTGACCTTGGCAACACGTTCGTACTGGTCAAGCCAGTCTTCAACATCTTCATGTGCGCCACCATGAAAGCGATCGGGAATCAGTGGTTGCAGAAGGGTTACCTGGGACGGACTGTGAGTAGATCTCTCTTGTGGAACTCGTGGAACCTGTGGCAGGCTGGCGGTTGCCATTGGCAGAGGTAGACAGGGCTCGGACGAGCGTTCTTGTAGGGGGTTGAGCTCGGGGGCAAGGCCTAGCAACCGCCGACTGAAGCGATGCACAGGAGTTGTAATTGCAGATGGGCTGGATGAACGGCTCCCAGGAGGAGTCCGGAGCATCAGGCAGGGTTGTGTACCCAGCACCTCCACCAGTGTCGCGATTCAACGCGAACAAGAGACAACAACGGCGGAGCAAGACGGCAGCGGAACAGCCTGTTCAAAAAGACCAGCAGAACAACAGACGTCTTCTTCGTCTTCAAGTTCCCCCTGTCGCACTACACGGAGCACGTTAAAGCACATATCGTCATCGTAGTCTAAATTTCTACATAGAGCACGCGTCAATATTATTGCGAGGTTTTGTGTATACAAGCAGTGTACTTTGTTTCCATTGACACTTTTTTATCCTCTATCAAGTTGTATGTTCGCATTTGTATATTCCTTTCTATCTTCGCATTCCTAATGTATATTTTGTAAAACACCTGCTTTTTATGTGTACTCACTGTTGCGCCTATAATCTAGGTGTAACTGCAATACACGACTGGTGACAACTGCTCCAGCGCAATCTACTGCAACGAAGGGCAGCGTCATTGAGGTTTTTCCCTATCCGTTGCATATGTACAAAAATGTAAACAAGGTTCTTGAATTACAAAGATTCATCAAAATATTTGTCCTCAACTTGTTCATTTCATGGGCTTTACGTTTTTTATATCACCTGCATGCACTACTTTGCTGGTTTCGAACTGATACAGTTCTAAAGTTCGCGTGATATCTTCTTTACTTATTAAATAGACAAAACAAAAATGCGGAAGCATTGATACCAGTTATTTCTGCCACAATTTTTTGATCATATGAATATATCCTTTTACGAAAAAATACAAATTTTACGTGACAGTAATTCGTTTGCAGCATCTAGTATACAATGGCAATTTCAATGCATTTATTATTCGTGTATGTGATCCCTCGACCAATTATATAAGGAGGAGGCCTTGCTGGAACGTGAGCCCCCCCCCCCCCTTCCCCCTGAACAAAATTTCTGGTTACGCCACTGGTGTCGGTCATTGATACGGCTTTAAGATGAAACCAAACTCCTCATAAACGTTGGCTTCAGCATTCTCCATGCTGTGATCACCATTTTTTAAAATTTTCTACGCCAATGGGGCGCGCACCTGACCCAAATACATGCGCCTCCATCGAATTCTGCGGCCCGTCCGCGGGTGCCAAGGCGCAATAGCGTGCCGTGCGCAGCTCGCGCAGCCGGCGGGTGAGGAGAATCGAGGAAAGCGCGGCGGGGAGGAGAGTGTCGCTACTTTCAAATTATCAAGGGGCTTTACGGCAGGTCAAAGAGGTGACTGGTAAAAGAGTGACGGATTCTGGGATGCGCCGTCTGCTCGCTGTTTCCGGTTAGAGGAAGCACAGCCGCCGCCACCGCTTCGCCGTTTAAGCCTATTGATGCGCTTGCCGTCCGCCTTCGTCACACTCGAACATTACCCGGTTGCAGGCACCTAGCAAAACCACGGTCGGCTGTTCATCTGTTGGCTGCTCAAATTCAAGCGTTAATGGTAAACTCATGTACCTACTGCCTTGCAGCATCCCTTGCTGAGTCAGCTGTGCACAAGCATCAGAGGCATCGCTGCCACTTCCAAAACTGAACCAACAGTGAACAAAAACAAAATGAACGTACAGTGTCACTTATCAGGTGGCGATGAGCTGTGTAAGGGACACGGTGTAAGATATATACTCTTTAGGTGGGGACACTTCTCGGCTTGTTTGCTAGACACGATCGACCAGATAAAGTAGCAACGGCACTTGTCTATCGGGCTGGTGACGGCAGCGCATACCTATCGGCGGAACGACGCAACTTCAGTTAGAGCACAGGTGAGAGCTTGCGCGGAGAAGGAATGTGCGCATGCCCTCTCCCAAGTCCTCCCCTATGCCCGGTGACCTACTTTCGCGTGTCACTCAATCATTTCAGATTTCCCGCGAGGTACTGGTTGCTATTCAACGGGAGATTCAACCAATGAAAAGCTTTCTGTGTTGAAGTAGCGTCGTACTGCCGACAGGTATTCGCTGCCGTCACCGGGCCAATCGGCGCGTGCCTTTGCTACTTTATCTGGTCGATCGCGTCTCGCGAATGCCCCCACCTAAAGAGTATATATCTTACACCGTGGTAAGGGCCGACACGGAGTGATTACCCACGATATTTCTTTCTCTAACATTGACTCAAGCAACAATAACTATTTCAGTACTCGCGTGCACATATAGAGGCATTATGAAACATGGTTTTACGGCGCAAATTCAAACGGGACACAGTGAGATACATACATAATACTCGTAACCAGCTAGCCCACCTTGGTTCATTGAACACAGATAGAGGTAATGCGCAGCCATAATATGTCGGCGATGCAGCCATTTCCGATCTTGCTGACAAAAAAAACGAAAACTTCTAACTACATAACCCTTCAAATGAACATCGAGTTTCGTCCAAGAAATGCCGTTGACAGCGCGCAGTTTTCAAACGTTTTCAGCACTTCAATTTCGAATCAAGCTAGCTGCGCCGTTACTGGCGATATCGGTTGCAGCGACGATCACAGGGCAGTATTTACCAGGCGGCTATAGCCATAGCCTCAGCACCTGATTTTCAAAGTAATGCTTCTATACGCTTGATAAAATTTTTGGACAAAGATAGCTTTTAACACGAAAGTGTTTTATGCCGGGGTCCACCAAGACTTCACTGACGTATTTCCGTCACGGATATGACGTTCTTACAATGTACACGAACATAATACAAAGAAAGAAACCAGAAGAAAAAGTTCCACAAACATGCAAAATTTGAAAATCGAACCCACGACCTCTCGGTAAGCGACGATAGATCGCCGAGCGTTTAACCCATTGCGCCACAAACGCATTTGCAGAGAGCTACACAGACGCGCCTTATATATCTAACACTCCTCCGTGTACCCGCGCTCTTGCTCGGGGCGGTGCCGCCGCCTACGAGCACAAAAGAGAAGTACTGCATTATGACACTAACGCGCACCGACAGTGAACGCTTCGGTGGTCTCAGCACTACGACGCCTCGATGCCAGCATTCGAAGGGACGCTGGCATCAAGAAGCACTACCAACACCACCTAGGTGGCGTTCACCGTACTCAGCACAGCGGAGCGTGGCCTCCGCAATTAGCTCTGAAAATGTTTCTGAAGTTGATCGCGGAGGCTGCAATTACGACGCGCTGTACGCGCTGATTTGACTCGGTGACGATTCAGTTACGTGCTTTGTCTTGCGCGTTGTATTAGTGTGTCAGTTACGTGCTTCGTCTTTCGCGTTGTGCTAGCGTGTGCAGCGTAGTGCAGCTTCCATAAGCACGACGGTTGCTCATGGTCATCGACGTTGGTAGTCGTGATGGAGGAGACGTGCCACCAGGCGTCAGCGTGGGTGCATCAACGCCTAAGGGCGCTTTAGCCACAAAACACCAATAGACATTATATATCAATGTGCAATAAACATTACACTACTTCTTTGAAGACACGTTTCACTTTCGTGTTCTATACCGATTCCTATATAAGAGGGATCAACCACATTTTTTTTCATCTGTCTGACTGACCCGCACGCAGTGCTATCAGTGACGGTGCATCCAAGCAGCGACAAATGGCGTAGAGCTATAGCTGGCAGAAAGAAAAAAGGCTGCCGAAACGAAAACCAGCGTTCGTTTATGAATAACAGAGTATCCTTACATTTCTTCGCTCGTAATCGTCGCGCCTAGAGTGAACTGAACTGAAACCTAGAAATCCGCTGCATGAATGATACAACATTGCTGGTGTACAAGGCAGACGGAAAGCTTCGCACGAGTGACAGTTAAAACCGCGTAGAAAGAGGCGTGCGCCGGGCATGGCCGCTGATGCCGCCGCGTCGTCCGTCGAACCGGAAGCTGCAAGCAGACGGCTCGTTTTACGGGTCACCTATTGGGACTTCACCTGCCTAATGCGTTCTGGACACGCACGCACGTGGGGCAATAGCAAACAATTAATAAAGTAATAAAGAAAGGTGCTACGGCCTTCACATTTTAATATAAGACGAATGATATTACCCCTGGCAAAACGTCTTCCCAGCAATGCATTTCTGCTCAAAAGTGAAGCCGACTTTAAGGGGATCGGTGTAAGCTCGGTCTTTTTAAGCTGGCTTTCACACGTCCTTGTTGCAGTGAAGCCCACTGAAAGAAAAATGTGATGCGAACGGGGCCCGATAACGCTATCGCGTTCCACTCTTAAAGGCGAAGCTTAAGCGACCTCCAATGTTCCGTTTCCTGTAATTATATTGCATCCTTTAAAAGGTTGCTCGTGTATGACCGCTCGGCTTGATGAAAGTTAGCCGTGAAAGTTTGCGATTAAAGCACCACGAACTACATTTGCTAAACACTAAACGCTAAGGAGCATTGTTAACAAAGCAGATAAGCTAGATGATCTTCTGCTTTTATACAATCCGTATATCTCAGTTGTCACCGAAACGTGGTTACATGACGCTATTTGTGACGATGAAGTTATTCCACCTGGCTATAACATGTAAAGATGTTATCAGGGTTTTAGAGATGGTGGTGTGGCTGTTATCACAAAGGACTGCATTGAAGTGTGCCTTGTCGAGCAGATTCACACGAAAGTTTACTTTTGAACGGTTCGTCACATGGTATGGAATTTTCCATTTGGACTATCTATCATACGCCCGATGCACCGGATTCCTTCGTGTTTAAACTTTATGATTATCATCTAAAGATGCGTGGAAGAAGCTTAATTTTAGCGGGCGACATCAATTTACCTTCATTTACCTGAAACTCTCTTGTGTACAGTACACCTTCTTGTGATACAATATTAGACATTATGTTCACCCAAAATCAAGAACAGCTTGTAAAGAAGCCAACTCCCGAGAGTACATGTTTAGACCTTTTATTTACATCAAAAAGTTTCAATGATGAAACTGTTACAGTTAAATCCCGAATTTTAGATCATAAATTAATATCGTTTCCCTGCGCTGCTCCTCGATGCGGTAAGAACAAGGCTTCCAGGCAAACCTGTGTCAGGAACTCTATCCAGGCTGATGATATTGCAATCATTAATTATTTGAATGGCCACATTGGCACTAACTTAGAAAATGTTGAGACGTTTCGGCAGCGGTTTTGTAAAGTAATTGATCACTGCATTAAAAGTTATGTTTAGCATAAAAAAATTCTCTAGGGGCGTGCTCACCCATGGGTTAATCGCCAGATAATATACACAAAGCCTAAGAATAAAAGGCTTACAAAAGCAAAAAAAAAAAAAACTCGTTATCCCCTTGTCTGCTGAGCTTACAAAGAACTCAGCTAAATCCAAAACAACCAGGAAGAACGTTTTTAGCACTACTGTTGCTGAAGTTAATAAATCTGACCCGGATAAGTTATGGCGTCATTTAAGTGAAGTAAATAAAGGTTATACAAAATAAAAGTCAACAACAATTTTATTACGGAAGACAGTGCAATAGTTGAAACTTTACCAATTATTTCCAAACAGTCTTTTCAGAGTCCGATAAGTATGAGCCTACCGGGTGGTTGTCTGACCAAGAGTGCGATTTATCGATAACGTGTAAGCATGTCATGGCCATGCTGCCTAATTTGAGCGATAGAGCATCTGTAGTGCCAGATGAAATTCCGAATGCCTTTCTAAGGCATTACGCTCAACTAGCGCCTCTATTTTTTCAATGCCAGTGCAATGGCTCGCTCCGCAATGGGAGCGGCCTTAGTTCAGTGAGTTGCCGCGAGGTGACGCTACCCGAGGTTACGACTAAAATCCCTATAGAAGAAAAGTACCGCCATACTTTGATAAACGCCGCTTCTCTCTCTCCCGTATCTCCGATTGGACGATGATAGCGCACGCTTTCACTTCTTTATATTTTCTTTTGTTTTCCGCCTCAGAGCCGTGTTGAAAGTCACACTGCGCAGCCGCAGTCGCCGGTGGCGGCGGCGGCGCGCGCCCGGCCTGAAAGCTTCCACGTGGACTTTTTAGGTGCGCCACCGTCGACTTGCTTGCGCAAGCAAAATGTAAAGAAAAAAACAAGCTCTTTAAGAGAGGAGACGGCGGAGGAAAGAGAAGGTGGCACTTTTCTTATATATGGACTTTAGTTACGACAGCTTGCGTCACGCGTGCGTCTGAGTGCGCGCCGCTGGCTTTCCAGAGGAGAAGCGGTAGACGCTTCACGCATCTGTCAGGATTACTTCCTCCGAATTCCGTTGTGAGGCGCCACCCACGAGGTACTGTCCACTACGGCCGTAAAGCACTCGCGAGCGCTAGCCGACGGGGTAGAGTAGGAAAGGGCGATTAGAGAGGGTGGTGAACCGTTGTATCGGCCACATTGGCTGGCAATGAAAAAAAAAAAATAGAAGAGGGGCTGGCGCACCTTATCGCACCACTTATCGCACCAGCACACAGCACCTATCGCACCAATGGTGGGAGCGACGAAAGTACAGTCCACCACACCATCATTTATCCGGGCGGGACTCGTACGACCTGGCGCCAAATGCAGACACACACATATACAAACCTGTCTTTGAAACATGCCATTCGCCCCACACTGTACAGCGTTCGCTGTTCGTGGTGCGGAGGCCGGCCAACTCTCGCCCACATTACGTGGAGCTGCCAGAACCTGCCACCAAAAATTAATATACCGCAAATAGCAGGTAAACTTTCCGGAAGGGAGCAGTGGGAGACTTGGCTCGCCAGCGAGTATCGCGAGATGTAACTAGCGCTCCTCGAGCAGGCACGGCGGACTGCTCAAGCCAGTGGAGCACTGGACTAGGGGCTCCACCCACCCACTCCCTACACCTGTTCTTTTTTAATGAACGTTTTGATATGTATATTGTAGCGAAAAAGACTGGCGCGCCCTATGGACGCATTATCATCAACGCCCGCCGACGAAGGGCTCGCTTTCTCGGTGTGTGACGCTCGACTGAGACGGTCGCGTTTCTGAGCTGTCAATAAACCGCGTTACATATTTGGTGGAGCTGTGCTGGGTTCTACTTCCCCAACCCTGGAACTACGCAATCGGACACTGCCGGCCATCATGTCTGACGACGCCAGCCAAACAACACCTCCGGCATCGCCAACATTGATTTGTCCTGACTCAATGCGTCAACGCGATCCTCCCATCTTCAGCGGCTCCGAAGAATACGACGTCGAAGATTGGCTGTCGATCTACGAGCGGGTGAGTGCCCACAATAAATGGGACGATGCTGCGAAGCTCAGCTACGCCAGCTTCTATCTCACGGGTGTCGCTAGCGTGTGGTACCACAACCACGAATCCGACCTCAGCACCTGGTCAGATTTCAAATCGCGCATTACACAAGTCTTCGACCGCCCTACGGCGCGGAAGCTCCATGCCAAAGAGCGCTTGCGCAGCCGTTCGCAGCAACCCGGTGAAAACTTCACCAAGTACATAGAAGATGTTGTGGACCTTTGCAAGCGCGTCGATCCATCGATCACTGAGTCTGGCAAGATCCGTCACGTAAGGAAGGGCATCGAAGACGACGCATTCCAAATGCTGCTCTCGAAAAGCCCGCGGGCCGTGGTCGAGGTCGCTGAATTTTGTCACAGCTACGACGAACTCAGGAGGCAACGTCTGCTCACTCGACGTTCTTCTATCCCCGATACTTCGATTGCAAGTTTAGCCGCTGTGACTAAAAACGACTATCTGCTCGGCGAAATCAAGGAATTCATACGCTCTGAAGTCGCCCGCCAGCTATTCCTACTCACCGCCGTCTCCGGACCCACGCCGTCCTTGGCTCCTCCGTTGCGTCAAATGCTCCAGAAACAAGTGTCCGAAGCTATACCGTCCCCTCGTTCAGCGCCACCATTGCCTGCACCTCTCAGCTACGCCGAGGTTGCAGCACGGCCACCTCCATCGACTTTTTCAGCACCATCGTTTGCTGCAGCGCCACGTCCAATCCCTCCAGTGTACACCACCAGATTAGAGCACTGCACGGGCGGCCCCCGAGCCCGATCAAAACTTTTATGGCGAGACCCGAGCCCGGCCCGGGCTCGGAAATAATCTACGTTACCCGCCCAGCCCGGCCCGCCACCCCTTTACCTTAAGTTGGAGCCCGGCCCGAGCCCGACTCGAAACCGGCCCGAACCCGGCCCGAGACCGAAAAATACATGTTTTTCAGAGTTGAGAAGCCCGAGAATAACTCGCAGGAAGCCCGAGCCCGGCCCGGGCCCGCGTCAAAAAACCCGAGCCCGGCCCGGGCCCGGGTCAAAAAGCACACGCCATGCCCGAGCCCGGCCCGAGCCGGTGAAAAAACTCCTCTACCCGGCCCGGCCCGGCCCACGGGCCGGGCCGAGCCCGGGCTTTCGGGTAAGCCCGAGCCCGTGCAGTGCTCTACACGAGATCACCAGCTAGCACGGGACCCTAGCGTACACCCAACAATCGCCCCGTGTGCTTCTTCTGTGGTATCCCTGGTCACGTGACGTGGCACGGCACTGTCGCCGTCGCTTATGGCTTCAAGGTCATGACCACCCTGTGTGCTTCTACGTTTCGCCAGCTTCGTCCTTCTCGCCGCCAAATGATTCGCACTTGGCGTCTACGCGCAACGTCATTCCTCCTGCCAGTGATCGTCGCTCGCCATCCCCTTGTCGCCGCTCACTTTCGCCCATGCGGCGGCGTCCGGCCCCATCGGAGCAGGGAAACTAGCTACCGCAGTTCAAGAGGCGATAACTGCGTTCCAGTTGAACCACACAAGGCCTCGCTCTCTTCCGACGAACGTCATCGAAGTATCTGTTGAAGGAGTCGTCACACTGGCATTAGTCGACACAGGCGCCGCCGTTTCAGTAGTTACAGAGGAGCTTTGCTGCAAGCTTCAAAAAATAATGACGCCCTTATGTGCGCTGTTACTCCGGATAGCAAGTTCCCAGGGCATTACCCCTGTTCCCGCATGTACCGCCCGCGTCGTCATTCAAGGATACACGTATACATTCGAGTTCGTCGTCCTCTCATTCTGTTCATACAACGTCATCTTGGGGTGGGACTTCCTTTCCGATCGTCAGGCCGTCATTGATTGTTCTCGCGCCGATTGTTCTCGCGCCGAAGTTGAATTTCTCCGCTTCCCGATACCCGTTCACATGACCTCGACGATCTCGGCGACAAACTGGTCGTTACAGAAGACACTACGATCCATCCGCACTCTTCGGTGATTGCACATGCCTGATCTACTTTCGCCACTGACACTACTGCCCTGTTTGCCCCATCGGACATTTTTGTTCGCCGACGATGTTCCCTTCCCTTCGCTGTCCTAACTGTCAGCGGTGGCTGCATGCGACTGCTTGTTTCCAACGCTAAGGCCACGCCCCTCGTCTTACGTCGTGGCGAGTGCCTTGGACGTCTTCAGTCTGCCGACTCAGTAACCATCTTTCACGCGCCTCTTGACAACACCTGTTCAGAGCCGCTATTCTGGACATTCCGCCATTTTCTTCGAAGCGTGACGTACGCGCGACGCTTACAAAATGGGGCCGATAGCCCCGATTTGCTTTCGTAACGTGACGCAAATTTGACGTTTCGCGTAAGAAACTGTAATGTAGGCACTGAACATAGCGTGGTTGATAAAGCAAAACAGTTTTCCTCCCCAGTGAAAATAAAGCAGCTAGCTCAAAGCGTACGATTATTCGATCAAAATCGTTTCTCGCTTCCGTCGTCTGCATGTGCGCCGGCTGTCGTCTGCTTCATTAGCTATGATGCGTGTCCTCGGGAAACGGAATGAGTCATCGTATATTGGCGCCCACGCGCTTGCTTTCTACCTTGAGACAATATACGCGACCTGCCAGTGATGATCAGCGCACGCTCTAGGCCGCGTTATCGCTATCTCGTGATCCGCAAGTGACTCAGCCCGACTCGTCTGGCTGAGAAGCGACCGAATATCATCGATAGCGTTGCGCGCGCCACAGGTATCCGCTTGAGTGACGCAAACGCTGGCACTGCCATCTCTTGTGCACTTCGCTGCTTACTCGCACCGCGAGAGGAAACTTCAAGGCGCCGTCTTGCGTACATTTCTTTTTGTAAATTAAAAAGTCACCGTTGTCATAGCCTTTGATGACGCGAAAAGTCATTATTATTGATTACAATACAAACACGATAGTGAAAAGTGCGAAATGTCGCAGAAAGTTTGCTAGTTTCCACCAATAATATTTCAAATAAACGTGTTTTTAATAGAAATGATGGTTCAAAACACAAATGCCAACACCACCCGAGAGCGATGCAAATGCTATGAGCACGCGTTGTGAACAAAAGATTTTCATGGCCCCAAATGACAGGGAAAATGCGGCGATACGCATGCCTCTCGACTGACACTGCATATGACCGCTCATTACCATAATTCGCGCGGCTCGTCGCACCACAAATTATGGCGGAAAATCTGTGCAATGGCGGCCCAGCGCAACGTCACGCAACGTAAAATTGACGTTTACGAAACGGCCCTTCCTGTGACGCTCTTCACGGGATATTCTTTCAGCCAATCAACAACTGACATGCCGGCTATCTTGGAATGCCACCACATATTCGCGAAGTTGCAGATGCATTCCACGGGCTTCTGCACGCTACCGTGCACTTTCTTTTTAAAGCGCTAAAGTCGCAATATAGGTGCCAAGCACCACACAAAAGTATTAGTCGATAAAATTTGCAGCTCCACGTCACGTTTCGTCATTCTGACGAAAACGCAAAATGGCATTTTGCAAAACTTCCGTTTCCCGGCACAAATTTCAAAACACGTGACCTCTGGACAGCCAATAAGACAGCCAAGATGGCGGATAATGGCGGCCGTGCAGCCGCCATGCGTGTCCAGAATAGAGCCCCAGACATGAATTAGTTGACTTATAGCTTGCCTTGTTCCCAGCCTACGCAAGACGTCTTCCGTAGTTCAGTAGATGCCCTCTTGAGCCCTACGCAGCGTTCGCAGCTTCTCAGCCTTCTACGGAAATAACGATGTACGTTCGACTGTCAACACGCCCCACTAGGCCGCACATCGACTGTACGTCATGAGATAGACACCGGCACCAACGCACTACTGCGCCAGAGCCCTTATCGTGTATCACCCGCGGAGCGCCGCGTTATTGAAAACCAAGTAAGTGAAATGCTTGAGCGTGGAGTGGTTCAACCTTCTAATAGTCCCTGGGCGTCGCCAGTAGTCCTGGTTAAGAAAAAAGATGGCTCAATTCGATTTTCCGTTGACTACCGCCGTCTTAATAAGTTAACTCGCAAAGACGTCTACCCTGTACCGCGCATCGACTATGCTCTGGATTGTTTGCAAGGCGCGGTGTATTTTATTGCGATAGCAATTATATGGACACTCAAAAGCAGATTTCTGCCGTCGGCGTCGCCGTCGCCGTTGCCGTCGCCGTCGCCGTCGCCGTGAGGTTCCGTATGACGTCAATGGAGATGAAATCGTCGCCGCGCGCCGCCGAACGCTGTATGTGCGAGTGAAAGGGAGCGAGGGACGCGCTCTTTCACGGGGAGTGAACGCACGGCGGAGAACAAACGCGCGTTCTGCGCCGTGCTTCCTTAAGGGCTGCAGAAGTAGGCGTCTCTTTCCTCCTTTACAATCACCATATATGTAGAGCAAACGCGCCTTCTTCCGACGCGCGAGAGGCCGTGGGGGAGGGGGGGAGGGGGAGGGAAGGGAGGCGACGTTTAGCTGCGGCACCAAGTGCCTATTCATATCAGAGGCTCCGGCAACAGTCACAAACGCCGCAGGCATTTTGAGCGAACGCGGGCAAAACGCCGACGGCGTCGACAACAGTGCTGCGCGTTGCCGGTGCTGCTGCATGTCCAAGTTTATACAGCTGATAAAGCTAATGTCATTACTCCGTATAGATGGCTTGCACTGACGTCATTGTAGCCGCCATGTTGGTGCACCGACACGATGATAAGCTGGGTCCGTAACGTCACGTGAAAGCTTTCAATAAGATGGATTGGACTGAAGTGCTCGTAGTCGCCATGTTGGCGCCCCAAAACGCTGATAAGGTGGGTGCGTGACGTCACGTGAAAGCTATCAATAGCTCTCTACAAATTTGCTATCGCAATTGATGCTTCGCCTTTCAGGTGAAACTGCGACAACTTTTTTCTTCACTGTATTGACGCTCAGGCTATTGGCAAGTGCCTATGGATCCTGCCGATCGCCCGAAGACAGCCTTCGTGACCCCAGATGGCCTATATGAATTTAACGTTATGCCGTTTGGGCTTTGCAATGCCCCTGCTACATTAGAACGAATGTTGGACAATCTGCTTCGTGGGCTAAAATGGAAGACATGCTTATGTTACCTTGATGATGTCGTCGTCTTTTCTCTAGATTTTCCCACACATCTGTACCGTCTCGAACAAGTCCTGCAGTGCATCACCGAGGCAGGCCTCCAACTCAACTTGAAGAAATGTCGCTTTCGAGCCAAGCAGCTTGCTATACTCGGACACGTCGTATCGAAAGATGGCATACTCCCTGATCCTTCCAAACTTCGCGCCGTCGCCGAATTCTCGAAACCCACCTCCCTGAAAGAACTTCGGAGCTTTATCGGGCTCTGCTCCTACTTTCGTCGATTTTATCTGGAATTTTGCTTCTATCATTGCTCCGTTGACTCAGCTGCTTCGCGGTGACACACGACTTTCTACTTGGGCCACAGCTTGCGACGATGCTTTTGAACCTATGCGGCGTTTGCTCACTTCGCCTCCCACACTGCGCCATTTCGACCCCACGGCCCCCACGGAAGTCTACACCGACGCCAGCGGCGTAGGACTTGGTTTTGTGCTTGCACAGCGAAAAAGTGGGCATGATGAATACGTAGTAGCCTACGCCAGCCGAACACTAACGAAAGCGGAATCCAACTACTCCGTCACCGAAAAGGAGTGTCTGGCTATCATCTGGGCCCTTGGAAAATTCCGACCCTACCTGTACGGCCGCCCTTTCGACGTCGTTACAGATCACCATGCCCTATGTTGGTTATCGACTTTAAAGGATCCATCTGGCCGCCTTGCGCGATGGGCTCTACGGTTACAAGACTTCGACATACGCGTCATTTGCCGGTCTGGCCGTAAACACACCGACGCGGATGCCCTCTCTTGGTCGCCTACACCAAGTGACATGACTTGCATTTCAGCTATCGAATCGGCGTTTTCGTCGCCTGTGCACGTCAACATGGCTGTGCAGCAACGCAAAGATTCCTGGATTGCGGCACTTATGGATTGCATTTTTGACACTTCAACAACACGCCCTTCACGCGCTATCCACCGCCAAGCTTCTCATTTGGAGTTGCGGGATGGTGTTCTCTATCGTCGAAATTACGCTTCCGATGGTCGCAAATGGTTGTTAGTCGTTCCCCGCCATCTGTGCACAGATGTATGCTCCGCTCTCCATTCAGACCCGCCATGCACCCATGCCGGCCTCTTCAAGACTTACGCCAGGCTTCGCTCCCGCTTTTATTGGCGAGGCATGTACGATTTTGTGCGAAATGACATTCGCTCGTGCACAGCGTGCCAACGACGCAAGCTTCCTGCTCCTCGTCCTTCTGGTCCTTTGCAGCCCATTCCTTGTCCGTCCCGACCATTCGACCGCGTCGGCATCCATCTCTACGACCCTCTTCCCTGCACATCAGCTGGAAATCGTTGGATTATTGTCGCTGTCGACCGCCTCACCCGCTATGTAGAAACTGCAGCACTGCAAACAGCGACAGCCCGCGATATTGCGTCCTTCCTTCTGCATCACTTCATACTGCGTCATGGGGCACCGCGGGAACTTCTGAGTGACAGAGGACGTGCGTTTCTTTCCGAAGTTCTTAACGCCCTTCTGACCGCGTGCCATACCATCCATCGCACCACTACAGCTCATCATTCTCAAACGAACGGCATAACAGAGTGGTTCAATCGTACTTTGGGCGACATGCTATCCACGTACATGACATCGGATCATACCAACTGGGACCTCGTTTTGCCATATGTTACGTACGCCTATAACACCGTTTCACAGGCCACAACGGGATTTTCGCCATTCTTTCTCGTATATGGCCATGAACCTACCTGTACGCTCAACACCATTCTCCCTATACCGGCCTGACCCATGAGAGGGCACGCCTCTGTCTGAGGCCTCCAAGTATGCCGAGGAATGCCGCCAGCTGGCCCGTTCGTTCACGGCGGAAGACCAGTCTCCAAAAATTCCGTCGCGATGATGAACGACCTCCCTGCACCTACCAGCCCGACTCACCAGTTTGGCTGTAGATACCATCAAGCAACCCTGGTCTATCCTCTAAATTCCTCGCTCAATACCACGGTCCTTACCGCGTCGTACAACAGACGACGCCAGTCAACTACGTCGTCGAGCCGCTAACGCCATCTACTGACTTGAGGCGTCGTGGACGCGAGACAGTGCACGTCCAGAGGCTTAAACCCTATTACTTCCCCCTTGTCCTCTCCTCTCCTTGAGTCGCCAGGATGGCTCCTTCTTCTCCAGGGGGCAGTTGTAGTGAAGAAGACTGGCGCGCCCTATGGACGCACTATCATCAGCGGCCCGCCGACGAAGATAGGCTCGCGCTCTCAGTCTCTGACGCTCGACTGAGACGGTCGCGTTTCTGAGCTGTCAATAAACCACGTTAAAAAAAAATATATATATATATATATATATATATATATATATATATATATATATATAGGGTGTTACGGCGAACACTTTCAAAATTCTTAAAGGTTGCCTGTGGCAGATAGCACAATTCTATTTGATGAGCTGGTCTACTCGTAGAGGCGGACATTACTTGCACAAGAAATTGAAATGCATAATCGAATAATTAACAAAAAATCACTAATCACGTTTTAACTAATTACCTGATGGCCCACATGCAATTTACAAATTGTAGCTGTGGAGTTCGCAAGGCGGATCTACTTGGAACGAATTCTCGGGATGACACCAGTTTCGAGATATTTATTCCCGAACTTTGCGGAGAAATGCATTGGCGTTCCAGTTAGGTTCTTAACAAAACGTCGCTTTATGCATTGAAGCCCAAATTAACTGGAACGCCAATGCATTTCTCTGCAAAGTTCGGGAATTAATATCTCGAAACTGGTGTCATCCCGAGAATTCGTTCCAAGTAGATCCGCCTTGCGAACTCCACAGCTACAATTTGTCGAGCCGCTAACGCCATCTACTGACTTGAGGCGTCGTGGACGCGAGACAGTGCACGTCCAGAGGGTTAAACCCTATTACTTTCCCCTTGTCCTATCCTCTCCTTGAGTCGCCAGGATGGCTCCTTGAGCTCTAATCTTCGTGAACGCTTACACAAAGTGCTAACACCTGCAGAGTCCCGCGTTGTGCGTGTCGCTGACGGCGTAACTCCGGCCGTGCTTGGAATGTGCACCGCACCGCACGCGTGAGCGTCGCTGGCCTCCACACTTCCGCGCTGTTTCATGTTCTTCGCCACTGCCCTCATGACGTAATCCTTGGACTCGATTTCTTGACTGACCAGCCCGCTGTAATTGACTGCTCGGCCGGTGTCGTTGAACTTGACTTCTCCGCTTCACTAGACGCTCCTGACGTAGTCCAGAGCCAGCTCTCTTGTGCCGAGTTTGTTCGTTTGCCGCCCCAAACACTCACCTGTATTGTCGCTGTACCTTACCCCAGTGTACCGGACGGTGACTATGTGGTTACTCCGTCTACCAGTGTCCTTTTGTCGCACATTTCCTTTTCCCACACTGTTGTAACTGTTGCGACCAACCAGACTTGCCTGCCCCTCTTGAACTTCGGACTTTGTCCTCAAGTTCTTCCCCAAGGCATAGTTTTGGCCACCCTGTCACCATCAGATGAGTGCGAGATTTCATCACTGTCACCGGATCCTACGTCAGCAATTTTGTCCGCCGACGCGCGCACTTCTCCGTCGGTACAGAGCGCTATCGCAAATATGATTGCCCCGGACCTTCAGCCCTCCCAAGTCGACGACCTCCGTCATTTGCTCGTCACATACTCCGACATCTTCGACTTTGACGGCCGTTCCTTAGGACAAACCTCTTTCGTCAAACATCGCATACATACTGGCGATGCGCCTCCGATTCACCACTGACCTTATCGCGTGTCACCATCCAAGCACCAAGTTATTCAATAAGAGGTTGACAAGATGCTTTCAAAAGGCCCTATTGAGCCGTCGCGAGTCCCTGGGCTTCCCCTGTTGTCTTAGTTAAAAAGAAAGACAACAGTTGGTGATTCTGCGTTGATTATCGGCATCTACATAAGGTCACCAACAAGGATGTATATCCTTTTCCACGAATTGATGACGCTCTGGATTGCCTTTACGGCGCGACCTATTTTTCACCCATTGACCTGCGCTCTGGTTACGGGCAGATCGCCGTGGACGACAGGGACCGCGAAAAGACAGCATTTGTTACAGCTGACGGCCTCTATAAGTTCAAAGTTATGCCATTTGGCTTGTGCAATGCACCGGCCACATTCTAGCGAATGAACGCTGTTGCACAACTTTAAATGATCTATCTGCCTGTGCTACCTGGACGACGTGATCGTGTTCTCCTCGACATTTGCCACACACCTCACACGTCTTTCATCCATCCTGTCGGTGTTTCATGCGGCTGGGCTACAACTTAATTCTTCTAAATGCCACTTCGGTTGCCGCCAAATTACAATCCTCGGGCATCTCGTCGATTCAGCTGGCGTCCGTCCCGACCCCGCCAAGGTTCGTGCTGTCATCGTGTTCCCTGTACCAACTTGTGCCAAGGATGTTCGGAGCGTTGTGGGCTTGTGCTCGTATTTCCAACGATTTGTCAGAAATGTTGCGGACATAGCCCGTCCAGTAACAGATCTCAGGAAAGACGCTCCGTTTGCGTGGGGTTTCGCTCAAGCCACAGCCTTTTCACACCTTATCACGCTACTCACTACCCCGCCGATTCTCGCCCATTTTGATCCCAATGCTCCAACTGATGTACGCACAGACGCGAGTGGCTATGGCATTGGTGCTGTTTTAGCCCAATGCCAACGTGGTTGTGATCGAATTATTGCGTACGCCAGCCAGCTTCTTTCCTCTGCCGAGTGCAATTATTCCATTACCGAGCGCGAGTGCCTCGCTCTCGTTTGGGCAGTTAGCAAATTTTGCCCCTACTTATACGGGTGGCCTTATACTGTTACCACTGACCACCACGCTCTGTGCTGGCTTTCGAGCCCAAAGGAGCCCACTGGGCGTCTAGGTCACTGGGCTCTACGTCTCCAGGAATTCACGTACACTGTGGTGTACAAGTCTGGCCGACTACACCAGGATGCCGACTGCTTGTCTCGGCACCCCGTTGACGCCCCCGAAGCTACCGCGGAGGGTACACCACCTGGCCTTTTCTCGCTCTCCGCTTTCAGACACATTGGTGACGAGCAACGGCGGGACACGTCTCTAAATGATCTCATCAACGGCCTGCAGTCTGGCTCGTCAGACCGATCACTTCGCCTGTTTGTCATTGTAAATGGCACATTATATCGCCGTAACATGCACCCCGAGGGACAGCAACTACTACTCGTCGTTTCCTAGGTGAACTTGTCTGTGGCGCGAAATGCATTTTGTGAAAAGGGACAGAAGAGAAGAGACAGTGAAGCGCCAAACTACCAACTGTTTAATGACAGCGTCAGAGCATACAGAAACAAAGTTAACTCTGACGTTAAACAAAGTTATGCTCTGACGCTGTCATTAAACAGTTGGTAGTTTGGCGCTTCACTGTCTCTTCTCTTCTGTCCCTTTTCACAAAATGCATTTCGCGCCACAGACAAGTTCACCTAGGAAATATCAGCACCAACTTGCCCAAGAAGAAGTTCTTTTGGAATATATTACTCGTCGTTCCCGCACACCTTCGGGCGACCGTACTCGAATAACTGCATGATGTCCCAACAGCCAGCCACCTTGGTGTTTCCAGGACGTATGACCGTGTACGGCGGCGCTTTTTCTGGCCCGGTCTCTACCGTTCTGTTCAACGTTATGTCGCTGCCTGCGCGTCGTGCCAACGCCGGAAAAGGCCATCTCTTTCTCCAGCTGGGCTCCTCCAGCCTATTGACATACCCGCCGAGCCATTTTTTCTTGTTGGCCTCGACCTTTTTGGCCCCTTCCCTCTCTCCACCTCTGGTAATAAATGGATTGCCGTTGCTACGGATTATTCGACCCGTTACGCTATCACAAGACCTCTCCCAACCATTTGCGCTACAGACGTCGCCGACTTCTTGATGCAAGATGTCCGCTTCAGTGTGGGTGATCTTGTCCTTGTCTGGTGCCCGTCTCGGCGCGTTGGCCTTTCTGAAAAACTACTTTGGAGATACTCTGGCCCCTATCGCGTCCTGCGACAATTTACAGATGTCACTTACGAAATAGCCCCGCTCGATCCTACCACGTCTTCTCCTTCCTCAGGCGTCGTGCACGTGGCCCGCCTCAAGCCATACCTCGCGCCCACCACCCTGTCTTAGGCGCCGGGTCGGCGCTTTTCCGGCCGGAGGTTAATGTTACGAGACTGCGCGCAATGGGACAAAGATGACGATGACCATTTGTGTGAAGAAGACAACGATTGAAGAGATTGTCTTTCCGCCATCTTGGCAGTGCTACAGCTCGCTGTATATATTTTGTAAATATATTTTCAGTTATACCGTTTCCCCTGACAATATCATTCGCTCCACTTGTGAAATGTAGCCCGAACACACAAGGCAAGAAAAAAAAGAAGAAAAGAAGTTCGGGCTTGAGTAATGTTGACCGCACAAATGTTTAATCGGGAAGGGAAATGCAATTTTCATGTTCTTCTCTTTGTTCGCGATCATATCCTACTAGCGAGAGTTGCTGGCGCGTACGTTGCGGCCACCTGAAACGCCAAGCCTGTCTCGGAACCGCTGTACAGATATGCGGATTTCGTTTTTTGATCGATCGTCTGGGGGAGCACTGAAATA
The DNA here is from genome assembly GCF_013339745.2 of Dermacentor silvarum. NCBI lineage: Eukaryota > Metazoa > Arthropoda > Arachnida > Ixodida > Ixodidae > Dermacentor > Dermacentor silvarum. The sequence goes on along the minus strand of NC_051161.1, from coordinate 55,962,789 downwards.
GTGGCGCTATCACGTGGCTGTTTTTGTATTTCGCGGGCTTTCTTTAAAGGCAATTACAAGAAATTCCATTAATGGTACTTAGTTGCACACTTCAGTCGGCTATTTGTAAATGTGATCTACAACTTTCGTATTGGCACTTTCTCGGTGACGCCAATATTTAAAGGTTTAAAGGTGGACCAATAATAGCGAAAGATTACAGCTTATATAGAATAATAGAATGATCTAAACTGTCAAATGCTTTTGTTAGATCCATGAATATGGCTCCTGCAGCAAACCTTTCATCAATAAATTGTTTATTGTTATCCACGAAAGTAATTAATGCCAATTCCGTCGAACAACCCTGTCTAAAACCAAACTGGAATGGAGAAAGAAAGTTAAATTTATTTAGATAGTGCATTAGACGAGTGTAAATAAGTTTTTCAGGTCTTACTAAGCAACGGCAAAATGCAAATTGGGTGGTAGTTATTAATGTTTTTACGAGAACCCTTTTTCAACACAGGGATTATTGTACCACGTTTCAGCCAATCAGAAAATATACCTGTTATAAAAGTTTTGTTAATGATATCTGCAAAAACAAATGATACGCCTGCCCGCAACAATTTTTATTCCAGAAGGCTGGATAGAATCTAGACCAGATCCAGTAACCTTAAGAGAAGAAATTGCCTTTAAAATTTCTTCTGAAGAAACCGGTCAAAGGAAAAAACATGGACGCCTTTCTTACTGTTTTACTTGTTATTAGTTATTACAGTTAGCACGAGTTAAGTCGTAGGCTCGGATTGAGCGGCAATTGTACGCTGGAATGATGAGCGGCAACGCAGCCAGCGGTAGAAGACGACGACGACGACGACGATCGCGGGAGCAGTGGCACGAGCGCGTGCCGAGCGCCAGCAGTCAGCACGTGACTACAACGACGACGACGAGGACAGGAGACGCCAACAGCCCGCGCGCATAAGGTGCTTCGCACCTAAAGTTAGGCAATATGTTTATGCTAAATAATTCACTTTGCAAAACGAAAAAAAAAATCCTCAGACTAAGACATGCGAACCTCAACACCACTGAGTTGGCCTGAGCCTCCTAGCACACTCCGTCGTTTTTAAATCATTGGCTACTTTTAGCTGGGACACCCTGTATGTGCTGTCGCCGAAGGCTGCCAGCCGCACTAACCGACCGCTTCTCTACCGGAGATATGTGACTACACAGACGTGTCGATTGAAATGCGTTGTCGAACTAATAAAATCTTGCATTTGCCTTGCGTGAAGAACAATAAATGGCTATCAAATTCGGCAGTAACAGCCCGTACAGCGTCCCGAGTCGGCTGTTCACTTTTCGGAGTTAATATACCAATCGCTAGAACAAATCAGTGTTTCAGCACTTCCAGGCACACTATTGAATACGGACTTTTTTTTCTGATAGAGGAGCAAGTTTTAGTTGCAGGGTGTTAGCGCATCTACCATGTCTGTGTGAGACATGTCTGTGCAGCACTGGAACTCCGGCTGCGTCTTGACATGGCAAATTATACGCCGTTCACTATGAACCGGCGTGGCATAGTGGTAAGGTTCTGAGCTTGGAATCTGTAGGTCAGAGGGTCTAATCGAGTGGTTGTATTTCTTTTGCTTTTTTTTTCACTGTTTATTGTATTAAAACGCTCCCTGTTGCTTTCCGTATTTGAAAAATATGTACGGTGGCCAGGCACCGCGTATTTCTTGCTCTAGAGCTGCATTTCCCACCAGTACCCAGCGCCTCCCAGTATGCCGCGCCTTGCCAGTGTCCCAGCATCCAGCGCACGACACTGGGCCCATATTCACTGGGCACTGGATACTCGGTTTGGCAATAGGGAAGTAGGGGAAATCGTATATCGAGGGTGGCACTATGGTCTTTCTTATGTTTCCCCCCCCCCCCCCCCCCCCCGTCACTGCCGCTCGAAGAAGGCGGTGGGGCTGGTCCTGGCGGGGGAGAGTTTGGCGTTTAGGCTGCTTTTTTCATTGACCGTTTCCTGGTACCCTTTCCTTCTATGAATACCTAGCATAGCGACTGGATGGCGTGACTGCTTGGACCCTTGTCCGTTCTCGTCAGCGCACTGCTATCGTGAAAAAAGCGTGCTTACGGTCGTCATTTCTACAGCAAAGCCTACATTTTAAAATACACAGCAACGTTGCCATGGATTTTTGTGAGTTAGAGCGAATTATATGCAAAGCCAATAAATAACAAAAAGTCGGCGCTGGCGGCAACCGTCTTCTATTTGGAATGAACTCGGAAACACCGGAACGTGGATCTTACAAAGGTGAGTGCATTTGTTTTGCGCATGTTGTAAATTTTCTAAGGTGCTAGAAGGAGTGAATTAGTAAAAGGTGCATTGGAGTTGGTGTGTTTTACTAGCAAGATTGTTTCAATGAAGTAAATTTCAAGATACTACATGTTGCCTTAAATGTTGTGTCCACCTACACAAGTGCTTTTGCTTGTTGCTTTAATTCCAGGATTTGTGTGTTTATTACTGTTGAAGTTTTAACATTTATTATAATTTTGTTGCTTCCTTAACGTTGCAATGTTTTCCCATTCACGTTCCTCTGCACTGCATCCATTTGTCGATTTTGCGACGGCCGGGAGCACGGTGCGTCATCGCGATTGCAATGTTATGTTGCGTTTGCCTGTTATAATGTTGGGGCAGTGATGTGCGGATTATTACTTTACGTTTACTAGAAATTTAAAACAGGTACTTATGTGTAGTAATGACATTTTAAATGTAATAATATATATTTTCCAATGACATGTATTTAAACTAGCACTTTTTTATATAACCGCTAGATCGTTGTCGAGTTCCCCGAACGCAATTATTTTAGGAAAAAGCTGGAAATTGAAATTAAAATGGTGGTCGTCACTGCTGGAAAATGATGCTATCGCAGTAAGTGAGCGCAGAGCCGAATTAATCATCGAAATCTGCTATGTTGTTTCATTATTTTTGCCCGCGTGAATTTAGGGGCTGGTACATTTCTAGTGTATATCCATCAATATTTACTAACAGAAACGCTGGATTGACAATTATTTTATATTTTAACAGGACGTATGCTATAAACTGCTGCCAACCCAAGCATGATCACGCGGTATATATACAACTCAAACAGCCCTGGCTAAGGTAGAGTGTCTGTAATTGCATAACTTCTTTTATTAACAGCCTTTGAATAGTGTCCAACGTAGAACAAGTGTAAATCTGTTTGTGAATTTTACCCAAATTCCAGAACTTTGATTTTATCATGCCATCGGTGCTGCCTGATCCTGCTAGTCACTCCGAGGAACCGGGTTTGTTCTCCCTGTTGTAGGTCAAGCATAATTTTCCGCAAACGCACGCGGCAGCATTTTTTCTTTCCGTATAATAAATGCCTATTTGCTACTCCTTCGTGACGCAACTTCTCGGATTCCACATGCAAAATTTTGCACGAAGGCTGCATTGCATCTGCACTAATTGAAACTAGGCATTTTATGCTGTAATAAGTTTTGTTGCATTTCTTTCACTGTAAAGTGCTACTTTGACTAGGTCTGCGGTGTAAACAAGACGGACGGATCCTGCCCATTTTGTGTTTGTGTTGTAAATACATACATACATACATACATACATACATACATACATACATACATACATACATACATACATACATGCATACATGCATACATACATACATACATACATACATACATACATACATACATACATACATGCACCTTTATTCCAGCAGCTCACAACTTATTACACATATCGTGCCCGCATAAGCGCAAGTCACTTGTGGGCGGGTCACGGCAGACATGAGGTGCTAGCTCGCTGCTTACAAGACAGAAGTATAACACACATTATACATAGGGCAACAGCTTCGATAGAACACTATACATAGACATTTTACTGTGTTAGTAGCGTGAGAAAAAAACTAATTTGATAAAAAGATTTACCGTTATTTCTTCGGGAAAATGGCAAAAAATGACAGAAATACATATATAAAAACGAACTCAATCTTTTTGTTTACAAGACAATAGTGAAAGTAATGATAGGAACTGTTTAAAAAAACATACGCACAGAATACCTGTCAAATATTTTGATGATGAAGTAACCATGCTCTAATTTGTTGTTTGGCTTCTTTTTGGGAATGCTGTTGAATTATTCCATTCGGCAACTGGTTAAAATAAAAAGGAACGTAATATTATCGACACTTTTTACCGTAGTTCGTGTATATACGCGGTAATTGATAAAGGTATGTTTTTCTTAGCGTTTTAGGTTTACTCTCTATTATTTTGTGACGATTCGAGAAAGAGAGAGAGAGAGAGAAGTGACTTTATTTGCAACCGTCAAATAGATGACGGGGTAGAGGCTTCAGCCTAAGCCCACACTCATCCTCCCGAACCGTCGACCGGGATCCCTTGGGACGCGGCGGTTGTCAGGGCGAGACCCATGACTTGTCGTTGAGCATTTTCTTCTTGGTTGAGTAGCAAGGACTCCCAGGATTCTCTTCATCTATCTGGCTCATCAAAGCTAGGACAGGTCCAAACCATGTGGACTAAGTCCGCTATACCATCACAATGCCTACACCGAGGGCTATACACCAAGGGATGCCATTTGCTCAACAGTTGTGGGTTCGGAAATACCCCCGTTTGCAGCTTACTCCTCATAACTTCCTCGCTTTTGGTAAGGTTCTTATCCGCTCTCGGGTAAGTCTTACGCCCCAGCTTATAATGGTTAAGAATTTTCCGAAAAGGATTCATTTCGTCGGCGGTCCGTAGAGGTTCCTCGCTTGGGGGTGTTGTCGAGACAGCGCTGGAATCCCGGAAAGTGAGACCTTGGGCCAGCGCGTGCGCCTTCTCGTTGCCTCGCAAACCCTGATGAGCCGGGGTCCAGATTAGCGAAACCTGCTCCACCGGGGGCTGCCCGACGGCTAATATGTGTACAGCTGCGGCGGAGATCCTGCCCGCATCAAAATTTCTTATTGCAGATTTTGAATCACTAACAATAACTCTCACATTCTTTTGAGTAAAAGCCAGCGCAATGGCGACTTATTCTGCCTCCGTTGCTCCTAAATGTCTGACGCTGCAGCAAGAGGCAGGGCCTCCGTTTTCGCGTGCAATTACAGCTGCGTATACTTTGCCTTGCTTGTATTCGGCCGCGTCCGTGTAGATCAGATTCTGCCTGCCTTCCAGTCTTTTCTACAGTGCCTCAGCTCTGTCCCTTCGCTTGCCTTCGTGATGCACCGGGTGCATATTCTTGGGCAACGGGAGTATTCTCAACCTGTCCCTGACTCGCGGTGGGACTTTGCCTGTCTGCTTGGAACATGCCTGAGGCTCGAACCCCAGCCGCTCCAGGATCCTTCTACCAGTCTGAGTGCGCAGCAGTCTCTGATATTGCGATACTGTCGCCGCTTCAATGAGCTCGTCTAAAGTGTTGGACACCCCTAAACTTAAGATTTTGTTCGTTGATGTGTTCGATTCGAGAAAATATTACGAAGAAGTATCACCTGTACAAACAGATCCGAAAAGGACTCAACACGTGCAATATTACTTCTTGATCATTGTCTGAACTATCATAAGAAGTACCAAACAGTATGCTCGCAGCTATCCTATGCAATAGCTTATCCACTTCATCTACTTTCGTTTGTGAGCAGGAACCAAAAACTGAAATACCATATCGGAGCACAGACTGGCCTAGAGCCTTGAAAACTAACCTTCGCAACTTAACAGGCGTGTTAAATTTAAGCGTGTATAACTAAGCTGCTACCGTTCATAAACGCTTCATTATGTAGTGAGTGTGAACATTCCACAACATACGGTCGTCAAAATGAAGACCAAGGTACTTAACAGAAGGGGATAGCGGTAGAGACTTCCAAGAACACTTTAAACAGTGAGAACCATGTAATTGAATGGACAGGTCTAGGCTAACAGTATTATGGGGATATCTAAAACACTTCATGGTAGCTTTTCTTTGCTTAAATATGTTTGATTAGCATGTAACCAATCAATAACACGTATTGCGTCTTCTTGAAGTAATTTTGCGGCTTCAGAATACGATTCGTGTGATATAAGTAGTGCAGTGTCATCAGCGTATTGGAATATTGCAGCATTCAGTTGCATGTTGGCGAAATCATTGACTTAAATGTTTAATAAAAGAGGTCTCGGAACCGATCCTTGAGGTACACCCTATTTAACTCATGTAAAATCACTATATGTATTTTTTATAGAGACTACATGCAAACAGTTTGAGAAAAAATTGGAAACGAATTTCGAATAAAGACCTCAGAAACCAATATTTTCTAGTTTGTATAATATGATGTTGTGTTCAATGGTTTCAAAAGCTCTTGTCAGATCTAAGAAAAGGCCAAGCACAATATTATTTTGATCAATATTTTTACATACATAATCGCTACATTCTTCAAGCAGATCGACTGTACTTAACCCACGTCTAAAATCATATTGGGAGGGACTTATAATATCAAATTTATCGCAAAAGGATATCATGCAAGTGTATATAAATTTCCTCATTACATGCGCTAACACGACCAATTTCAATAATGAACGTACGTTCATTATTGCAATTGGTCTATAATTATTTTTATCTGATTTATTAACTTTCTTATAAATTGGTCTAATTAGTGGGGTATTTAAACCCTGCGGAATTATACCTGTTTCGGAACATCCGTTTAAGAGAAACAAGAGCAGGTTTTGCAGATTATAGAAATTGTACGTTATATCTCGCATTCTTATTCGGTCATAACCTGCCAGTTTGTTGAGTGGAATTGCGTTAATCAAGTTCCACAGGTCACTTGCATTAATGGATGATAGAATAGCAGAGTTTAGAATCATCTGACCTAGGTAATTTAAATTCAGAGGTATAGAAGACTGCTGTTTTAGTTTTGTTAGTGGTAGTTCAAAGACATCTTTAAAGCAGTTAGCAATGTCCAAGGACTCTGCAGGCGAAAATGTTTTCAGCAAGCCATCATCTAGACTTTTACGTTCAGGTTTTCCCGCCAAGTCATGGTCTCTGTAACACATTCTACGAAAGATGCCATCTACGAAAGATGCCATCTACGAAAGATGCCATGAATGTTGAAATATTAAATAATGTTGCCTCACAAATTTCTTGCAGCAAACTTTATTGATTTACCCCTTCGAACTCTGCTCAAACTTCTTTTCTCCCCGGCCCCCTTCAACGACATACCCGGGGGTCAAGCGCCCCCAGTATCAGTCATTCCAGCCGACCAGCACCGCCGCCGCCACCCCACCTTTCGCCATTTTCCGTCTGTCAAAAGCTGCCCTGTCGAGCGTCTCCCCACCTTCCGCTTCCCCCCCCCCCCCTTTCCTTTTTGTACGAAGGACCTTTTTAAATGCTGCGCACCGCAACCAACAAAGAATACCCCTTGAAGAAGGAGCCGAATGGGCTCCCAAACGTCGGGCTAATAAATTTCCTTATTTGGTTGTTGGAGTCGCTCTCAAAGTCCTAATTAATTTTCCCAACCAGATAGGTAATTCTGTCGAAATGTTTAGCTTCAGTTCTATTCTTGCAGTATGGTGATTTGTTATCATAAAAGCATTGCCCCATACATTTGTCATTCCGTCATCTCTGACAATATTTTTTTCCAGCGCAAGCATCTCCTCCAAATAAAGGGGAAGTCGCTGTGGGAGGTGGCAGCAAATTCAATGAAACCACTGCGTTATCGCAGTCCCCAGGGGCCTGACCAGCCCGCCGTCATCCAAGCACTGACCAACCAGCCCACTCACGTCAGCTCCCTGCCTTGAAAGGCCTGGCCAGCCCACCGTCCTCAGCACCTTCCCTAATTACTATCCTCAGGGCACTGCGTAATCCACCGTCATCCACTATATAGCTTCACGAGAGATGGCTCTTTGGCACTTGCTTGCAAATAAACTGTTTTAACATAACCCAGCGTCACCAATTTAGGTCAACAGAAAATGCCTGTTCGTGCTTCTTTGTAAATAAACTGTTAGAAAATTGTCTTTCTCTATTCTTTTATTATTACTTGTATGTGTAGAGGAGTTTTCATTCCTGGCCTAATATATTTCTATCGCGTTTACCTAGTTACAGTTCAATAGATTAGGTAAATTAGAATAATAATAGAATTAAAAGAATAAATTAATAGAGCAAATGGAACACATCCGCGGCACACTCGCTGACCTAGACCAAAGGGTGCGCTGCATGGAAACGAACACCCAACCAATAGAAATCTCGGGTTATCAGACTACGGTGGTACCAAACATATTGCCCACAACCCCTCTACGTCAGGTTCAACCTTTGGCACCTGACGACAGAAACATTCAACAACATGGCCAATCACTCTGAAGCTTTGGAAGGCGATATGCTTACAAAAAAGCCTCCTTACAGCAGTAAATTCGCGCCACAGGTGATGCACCATATGTAATTTTCCTACAGAAAATCAATAGGGCTAACCTTACACTCACAGGATATAGCGTCATTGCAGAAACCTGTGGTCGTAACGGGATAGCTACGCTAATCAGTAGTGTTGTTTCAATGCTACTCAACCTTAAAACTAAATCCTCCCCAGGCCCAGATGACATACCCAACGTTTTTTTTTGAGGAGGTACGCCTAAGCATTAGCGCCTTTTATAGTTGTTATATTTCAAGTGTCTCTGTCTTCAGCTACCTTGCCTAAAGATTGGCTCTTGGCACGTGTTGTACCTGTACTGAAGAAAGGAGATGCCGGACTAGTAACAAGTTATCGTCCTATATCACTAACTTCATCATGTTGCAAACTACTTGAACATGTCACAGCTAAGGAAATTAATAAGTTTATAGGTGATAACAACATACTTTCTTCTTGTCAACACGGTTTTTGCAAGGGTTTTTCTACTGTAACACAATTAACAACAGTTATTCACAATTTTGCTAGTGTTCTTTATAAGACCGGTCAAATTGATGTAATATTCCTAGATTTTAGCTTTAGAATCTATTCGCTTTGCTAAATTGAAAAGCATAGGCAACAGCACTTAGTGATTGTTCATTGAGTTTCTTAGGTGATTTTTTTATGCGATTGTCAATAATATGCCAACCTCCCATTGCTTTCACTCAATCCTTTCGTCCTTTTATCTATATATCAACACCCCCCCGCTTTACCACTTTTTTTTGTGCGCCTGAACACTATTTTTCCGCCGCTACTTTTATTCTCCCTGTCAGGCACGATAGTTTACTGACCTCCAGCCGAGCAGCCCCCCTTGTCCAGACCCCTTGCATGAAAAGAGGAACCTGCCATGACACGGTAACCTGCTAACACACGGCGCTGCCTCAAACTCCTCCACCGACTATCAGTAGTGCATTATATTTCTTTTCAATTCTACACCCTCGCCGCTAACACACTCTCGCTCGTTACCTCACCCACCCGCCTCACCTTCTCTCCCCTTTAGAAGAACCCTACCTATATATACTGTGCCGAGGAGAGCATATGTTCCCTTGAGGAAGACAAGTCCACTTGTCGAAACGTTGGCTCCTGCTCTCACCTTGTTCTCGTGTTACTCATGGCCTAGATTTTAGAAAAGCGTTTGATCTCGTATCACATAATAAGCTTATTTATAAACTACAATCTATTAACCTTCCAACCTACTTACTGAATTGGGTGGCTGCTTATCTGACTAACCGCATGCAGTTTATTTCAATTAATGATCACTCATCCAACGAACTTCCGGTATCATCTAGAGTGCCCCAGGGCAGTGTACTGGGCGCTTTACTATTCTTGATATACATTAATGACATTACAAATGAAATTAATTCCCCTGTTCAAATTAGATTATTCGCGGACGATTGTGTACTATACAATGAGATTAACTGTCATGAAGATCAATTAGTACTAAACTCTAATCTCCAAAGCATTCTTTCGGGGTGTCGGTAGTGGAGCATGGAATTAAATACCAGTAAAACAGTCTACATGTCAATAACTAGAAAGAAAACTAAAAAGCTGTCGTTTTCCTACAAACTAGGTTCCGAACTGCTTGCGGAAGTCAGCGAGTACAAGTACTTAGGAATCACAATAGCCAACCACCTCAGTTGGAGTACTCATATCTCTAACATATGTAACTCTTCATTCAGAAAACTTTGTTTTCTCAGACATAAGCTAAAACACACGCTTCCTAGTACTAGGTTAACGGCTTATACATCTCTAATTCGACCTAAACTCGAATACGCCAGCATTGTCTAGGATCCCTATACAAAATCTAACATCGACGCTCTTGAAATGATACAGCGTAAAGCTGTCAGGTTCATTTATTCTAAATATCGCACAAGTGACTCTCCCTCTAATTAATGATGCAGCATAACATCCAGACTCTACAATTACGGAGAAAAATACAAAGATTAAAATTTCTGTTTTCGCTCAAGAATAATCTCTTGTCTGTAAACCCAGATCTTTATTTGAAACCTCTTACAGCACATCGAACACGGCACCGTCATGCTGACTATTTAACACCTTATAACACCCGGACTAACCTTTTCAGGTATTCTTTCTTTCCACGCACCATAACAGATTGGAACAACACACCTTTTTCACAGTTATCTAGTGCTGAATGTTTTGAACATATAAGTCTTTGACATCCCTGGTACTAATGTACTGGGAATTTTTACCTACACTTATCTGTTTTCTTGGGTTCGGTTATCGTATGTCTCGTCAGCTGCAGTAATGGTCTCGTAAAATGTTTTTCGCGAGGGTGCCAAGCTTTTAGCAATTTGATTGTGTTACAAGTGCGTAAACAACTTTATATATCATTGTGTTGCTACGCTTCATTGCCCTGCACTTGATGTTGCTATTTGCTAATATTTTACGGTTCGTGGTCTTTTCTTTTTTTGTGCTTTTACAATTATTAGTTCTCTTTCTTGCTGTGTATATGATCTTGTTATATACTAATATTTGTACGCGTTGCTTGGCTATATTTTTATGTACTTTTGCCCCCCCTGCTTGGGCCCTATTTCGGGCCTGCAGTATTCTGTAAATAAATAAATAAATAAATAAATAAATAAATAAATAAATAAATAAATAAATAAATAAATAAAAACAAGCTAACCCACATTCAACATGACCTCAACGTACCCACTAGTAATCTGGAACATATCATGACCGAAATATTTCCTAGGAACTGCAAGGCTAAAAGCCTACTCATTCTTAACATTTACAGCAGTCCCAAAGACCACGCACAGAGATTCAAACTAATCCCGAAAAAAGCATGTAGCAAAGCAGGTGATAACCCGCTTGAAGTCGCCGGAGACTTTAATGCTCCCTGCAGCATCTGGGGCTCCAAGTATGACACAACTAAGGGTAAGCATCTGTGGCAAAACGCAACCAAACTAGATCTCACCCTCGCCACAGACCCGGCATTCCCTACGAGAACAGGTACCTCTACATGCAGAGACACGACGCCCGACCTGTTATTTATCAGGAACGCCACTGAATTCCGCTGGCGTAATGTCCTCGAGGATCTAGGCAGTGACCACTGCATCAACGAATTAACGTTCCCAATAGCCACACGAATCCCTAAAGTTCACATTTTCGTAGATTGGGCAAAATTTAGAGAAATCAGAGAAATGGGCTCAAGGACCAACCAACACCCTCACTAGAACGATGGGTGAAACAGATCAAGGATGATATCCAAGCTGCCACCTCGAAAATAGAGACATACCTGCCAATAGACAGCGTAGACAGTCACCTAGACCACATGCTCGAGGCCAAACAGTCCCTCACATCCATGTGGAAGGGACAGCGTGTCAACCGCAGGTTAAGAAAAAAAGATTTCGGAGCTTAACAAGCAAATAGAGGAATATTGCTATAAGTTTCGAGGCAGCAGTGGGACGATGTCTGCAACGCCACCGATGGGCACATGCGGAACAATGGCGCCTGGAACCTGCTTAAACACCTTTTAGGCAGCACTAGCACGAAATCTAGCCAACATCGCGCCAAAGATAAGGCAATCCACGTGGCGCTACAGAACTCCACTCCCACAGATCTCATTTACAAGCTGACCAACAAATATCTATCGCTGGCTGGCGCTAACAGCAACGACTCATACCCCACCTATATGGGCGCGGATAACCTGGAATTGGATCGAGAGTTTCAGGTGGAGGAAATTCGTACTGTCCTTCACAACCTCAATAGTAAATCAGCCCCTGGCCCCGATGGCATTAGCAATAAAACACTTATGAATTTAGAAACAGAATCAATCGAATATCTCACCAAAGAAATGAACTTAATTTGGAAGCAGGGCAACATCCCCCCCGAGTGGAAAACATCCCTCATCGTCCTAATACCCAAGCCCGGCAAAACCCCCAGCATAGATAATCTAAGACCAATCTCACTCACCACGTGCATTAGTAAAGCCGCGGAGCATGCCATTCTCAACCGGCTTCAAACACCTAGAAAACAGTTGGATGTATCCACACGCTATGATTGGCTTCCGGGCAGGGCTATCCACGCAGGATGCTATGACGCGATCATTAGGCATCAAATCATCGACAAGAACTCGAGAGACCTGAAAGCTATCCTAGGCCTCGATCTAGAGCGGGCGTTCCACAACCTGCCACACGAATACATTCTCAATACCATCTCCACCCTTAATATGGGCCCCAGATTACACGAATATGTCAGCTCATTCCTAGCCGACAGGACAGCAACGCTTGAGGTTAGCGGACTAACGTCCCAGCTGATAACGCTAGGCAACAAAGGGACACCACAGGGGTCCGTTATCTCCCCGAACCTCTACAACCTAGCCCTAATAGGCTTAGGCAGGAAGCTCAGCATCATCAAAGGCATCAAGTACACAATATATGCTGACGATATCACGATATGGTGTAGCGGTGGCAGCGACGGTCACATTGAATCGACATTACAAAGTACTCTTGATACGATCGAGGATTATCTCGAGCCCACGGGACTCAAATGCTCGCCAACAAAGTCAGAGCTTCTCCTTTATACACCAGTTAGACCTGAACCCAAACCAAAGGGCTGGGTCTACGACAAAGACTGGGACATCAAACTTCACACTAAAAGCGGAGGAGTGATTCCGATAGTAGAGTCAATCAAAATTCTAGGTGTGACAATTGAGGCCAATGGTGCCAATACCAAGACGATGAACAAGCTTATCACCAAGACTTCAACAGACATTCTGTTACACACGCGTAAACGCTTCGAAGTCAAACTGCTACCTCGCAATATGAATTCGGAACACAACACAGAAAGGCGACTATACCGGGGTGCTAGTCTTCTCCGCAAAATTCACGAAGAAAAGCAGAGCGCTTGTTTTGTCGATGCAGCAAGACACACAGAAAGAAAAGCTTTCAGGGTAGCTCTTGTGGACAAGACGGGCAAGACCGTTAACTCAGCCACAGTTATCACAAACAGCCCAGAGATTGCCCAGCAGACAGCAATCGCCCTGGCGTTAACGGATACCCGGAGGCCATACATATGCAGTGATTCTCGTAGCGCAGTCAGAGCCTTTAAGAAAGATGTAATCTGGCAGCAAGCTGTACATATCATACAAAAGAGCAAAATCAACTTCCATTCAATCTGCTGGTTCCCTGCATACCTGGGAAACGTCGAGAAGGCCCCCCTGAACCTTAACGAGATGGCCCATAAGAGCGCGCGAAAACTAACCCTCCGCAGCGCCTCCCTTACGCGTGCGGACCGTCTCCGAGAGAACAGGGACGCCCCACTCACATATAACGAGCTCACTGAACACTTCTACCTCAGCCGAAGAGAATTTGCCACACCACATCCCACACTCAAGGGACCACAATCACTCACTTTGAGACTGCTTCAAAACAATACATACCCCACACCCAAACGCCTACACTACTACATGGCGCAACGATTCCCCTATAGACAGTGCGCGAACCGTAAGGAACCACTTGACCTCAAACATATGCTCTGGCCATGTGACCGAACCACCAATGCCGATTACACTCAGGACCTGGTCAGGTTCGAGGCTGCCATTCGCAGTCCGGATCTGGTTGAACAGCTTTGGGCAGTCCAGCAAGCCCACGACGCGGCCACGAAGCTCCGTCTTCCGGTTCCGACCTGCGATTAGCCCTTCTATGGGTCACCCCATAGCCTTGCAGGACCAAATAAAGTTTTCCATCCATCCATCCTAGTTACATTCGATAAAACCGGTATGGGGATAATTGCTATAAAAATGCCACTAGCAAAAGGTTCGCAGTAAAAATGGCTACAATGTCTAGCGCCAGCATATGTACAATATTCGTCATGCAAGGGGCATTGGCCGAAATGTCGCATTAACAATGGAAACGATATGGCTGAGTGCTAGTACTACGCTAGCAACACAATGGCTGCTGCATTGGCATAATATTCGGCCTATCTTGGTTTCAACTCTGGCCCAGCATTTGATTGGGTTGCACTTTTCCAATATGCCAGCGTCGGTTAAGGACTTCTGCCAGAAATGGAATTTCGGTAAGAATTGGGCCCTGCTTGGACCATTGCTGGTGTGCGGCCTTGGCAATTATGTGAACATTTTTTAACGCACAGGGAAAACTGTCATGCACCAACATGGTTTTCGTGAAGGCATGTCCAGAATCACACAGCTTCTCACTAGTATGATTTCTCGCGTGCTGAATTGTGCAAAAACTCTTCTGTTACGCATTATGCGAAAAAAAAAAAACAATGTTACCTGCCCCTACACCCTTCACGATTCTCCATTGGTACACCTGGTTCAAAATAAATATTTGGGTATTACTCTTCCCCAGTAATCTTAGTTGGACACCGCGCATATATCAGATATGTTAACTTAAGCGCTTCATAAAATATGGTTTCGAAGAACGAAGGTAAAAAATGGCTCTTCGAGGACCGAACTTGTTGCTTATAAAACTTTTGTTCTATCCAAATTAGAATATGCGGCAGTCATATGAGACCGTTTTACAAAAATTATATTATGCTCCTTGAAAAGACACAACGCAATGTCGCAAGATTCATATCTAAGTATTAAATTAACATTCTAAACATTCCTTTGTTAGAAACAGACAATAAGGTGCCATTTCACGTTTTTATACAAAGTTATCTCGGAAAAAAACACACCAAATGTTCCATCTCGCGTCAAACCAGCCACAGCTAGGCAAACCCGTAGTGAACAAAATCACTCATTAGCACCCCTATTTGTACGAACTAATGCTTACAAATATAGTTATTTTCCCAGAAGAGTGACAGACTGTAATTCACTACCATGGGAGATTTTCGCAGGTGCAGATTTTTCTGCTAAGCTTTTGAATTATTTAATTAGCGATGACACATGTGCTCATGTATTGTAGCCTTGCTGTCGTTATTGTTAATGTTGTAATTGACTTGGTGTTTTTTTCGCCCCTCCTGCTTACACCAAAATTTTGGTCCACGATATGTATAAAAAGTCACAGTTTCACTGGAAAGGCGAAGCATCGATTGCGACAGCAAAGTAGTGGACAGCTATAGAAAGTAAGGATAGTAGTTTTATCGACCGCATAAACTTGTAAACATAGGCACACTAACTAAATTAACAAGCATGGTGTGACGCGCGCACAAGCCAACATGAACGCATCTCAGTCGATGACGGCGGCAACTCGCTGTGAAAACGCTGGAGTGAGTCAGCGCAGCAGCAGCAGCGAGCGAATTGAGCTTCGTGCCGGCGCACGCATCAACGCGATCGTAGCCGCGAAAACTCGAGGATGGACTCAGCCCCCGCCGCAGATGGCTTTCAAGAAACAGCCGCGCGGGGGGGGGGGGGGGGGGGGCACTCGCGGCGCAGCACATGCGCCGACGTCCTTTCCCCCCCTTCATTCGAAGACGGACGTCCGGCCAGGCTGGATCGCGCGGCCGCTTCACCTCCCTACCCTCCCTCCGGAGAGTTGGGCGCGACTGCAAGACTACGCTCCCTTCCCGCTTTCTGCGCTTGTGTGCGCGGGCCGCGATTGCCGGCTCACCGTCGCATGCTTTCACTCGCACATAAAGCGTACGGCGCGCGGCGCCGACTTGACGGCTACGACGACAACGACGGCAGAAATTCGCCTAGAGTGTCCACATAAGTGCTGTCGCAATAATAAAATAAATAACAGGTATCGGACAACGTGTAATTAGACAACGAAATTCCGCAGTCGGACCACTAATGTGTTGGCTTCTTGATGGTGAAAAAAGACCAAGACAGCAACGCTATGTAGACAATCTCTTGACAGAAATCTAACAGTGCCGGTGTTTAAAAAACCAAAGATTTCACGTCGTAAGGCGTGCAATTGTTGGGCGCGGCTGATTATACTTAATCCGGACCCCACCACTCACCCTTAGGTTCAATAGAGTAATCTAATTTTGTGTGTTCAAACACGATTAGCCTGTCCGAAAAGAACAGCATGATGCAAAAAGCGCAAGGTCAAATATTATGGCGGGATCTGATGGCGCGTCCCGCGCGTCGTCCGCTACAGTGCGTCGCGGAGAGTCACGAAAAACAATCCTCGTTGTCCAAGGAAGGGAAACGTAATAGCGAAAAGTATTACTTACGTGGGGAATATATTTAAGGAAGAAAATTAAGCACATTCGTTGCTTTGTTCAATTGCACAGGGTGCAGCCAAGAGTACCCGATTTAATAAGTGTGGGAGCAAATGGCACACTTTGCATATCCATTTCTGCCCCCCCCCCCCTTCCCCCCCATGGAAAGTACGCCAACGGTCACCGCTGCTACCAAGAATGTATAATGAGGCTAGGGTAAAGTTACAGACTGCTTTGCAGATATCAGCGGCGTCGGCAAAACTGGTATATGAAATAACGAGCAATGGAAGTAACAAATTGTATCAATAATGAGTTTAGAGTTAAACGTGTGTATGAAAAATGGGCCCCTTTTTATCCAATTACATCACAAAAGAAACTTACATCGCCAGGCGGCATAGTCATGAAATCATTAAAATTGATGGCCGTACAGTTTTCGGATATCTTGTACTGAGTGCCATTATACAAGTTGTAAAGTCGTCCCGCAAAGGTGATCAACACAGATAGGCTCATGGACGGGATTCCGTTAGAAGCGCACTTTAGGACCTCTCCCGCCTCTGGCTGAAAAATAAGAACAAAATAATTACCATTGCGCAAGCGTATAAAAATATAGCACTTACAATTATCTCATGAAAAACATCCGACAATACGCATTTGAATGCATGTGAGAAACACGTTGGATCGCTGCGAGTTTATTAGGCACCCTTGCGAATTTTCATCTTGAGCCGAAATATCACAACGTGCTAGATATGTTAGTCACCAGTGGTCTATTAGATGAAGGAAGAGTGGGCTGAAAATTTGCCTGGCATCGTTCTCTTTTCAAATGTGGCATTTAAAAGATAAGTCAACCGATAAGTCAACATGGCACCCGCATGCTGCAGACGCCACGGCGGCCGAGTGGCTATGCTCTTGTCCTGAGCATGATGTCACATTTGCAATCCTCAGCAGCGGCGGACGCAGTTCGGTTTGATTGGAAAGAGAGTACAATGTGTAATAAATTAATGCACATAATCATAAATATTTGGCGGACAAAATTAGCCCGAAGTACCCGCTCTATGGCGTCTATAAAGGTCCGTGTATTTCTTCAAGACGTTAAAGAACAATTTATTGTCATTTTTGGCCGTGAGTGGTCCAATGGTGGCGTAGAATGTGTAAGATTCGAAGGATGGCACTGCATTTAACAGCTTGGGGAATATCAAACAGCCGTCCTTAGAGTGCCCACTGGAGCGCTACACGGTCACAGCTCATGTCGAAATACTAAACATCTCAGTTTCGAACCGTAGGAAAATTAAAGATAGAAGTTATTAGTCCTATTCAGTTTTCTGCAAGCACACGCAGTCACGCAATTTATAGTCACCCAGTCACGCAACACAGCGCCTTATTTGACGTTAACACCAAGCTTCTGGGACGCACTTCCATTGCTGTGTATCGCATCGAAACCGAAGGCACTTCGATTGTACGCCGTCGCTCGTATCGCGTGTCTACCGCAGAACGAAAAATCATTGCGGACAACGTTGATAACATGCTTAAAAGAGACATCATTCGGCCATAGTCCAGTTCTTGGTCGTCTCCTGTTGTGTTGGTCCGCAAGAAAGACGGCTCTGTACGATTTTGCGTCGATTATCGAGCACTTATTAAGATCACGCGCAAAGACGTATATCTGATGCCAAGAATCGACGATGCCATTGACTCCCTCCAGGGCGCTGAATATTTCTCAAGTCTCGACCTTCGATCCGGGTACTGGCAAATACCCATGCACGAAGCGGACAAGGACAAGACAGCCTTTGCAACACCAGATGGACTTTACGAGTTCAACGTGATGCCCTTAGGTTTATGTAATGCTCCTGCAACATTTGAACGCATGATCGACAGTTTTACGCGGCCTTAAGTGGAAGACCTGTCTGTGTTATTTAGATGACATCGTTATTTTTTCTACAACTTTTCGTTAGCACCTTGAGCGTTTGGACGACGTTTTAACATGCATTTCTAACGCTGGACTCCAACTCAACACAAAGAAATGTCATTTTGCCCGAAAGAACATCAAAGTCTTGGGCCACCTTATAAGTAAAGATGGCGTTCGACCAGATCCTGACAAGGTTGCTGCCGTGATTCACTTTCCTCGCCCTGAAAATCATAAGCAGTTGAGAAGTTTCTTGGGCCTGGCTTCATACTTCCGCCGCTTCATCAGTAATTTTGCTGCCATAGCGTCGCCGCTGCACAGACGACTGCGAACTTCCTTTCCAAGCCCTCAAGCAAGCCTTGACATCCGACCCCGTCCTGTGTCACTCTGATGAGAACGCACCAACTTGTTTGCACACCGACGCTAGTGGCCATGGGATTGGTGCTGTCCTTTTACAGCGTGATACCACTGCACAAGAGCGAGTTGTTCTTATGCCAGTCGCACATTAACGGCTGCTGAACAGAACTACTCGATCACAGAACAGGAATGCCTTGCAGTAGTTTGGGCCATACAAAAATTTCTACCATATCTTTATGGACGCCACTTCACTGTCATAACCGACCATCACGCCTTATGCTGGTTGTCGTCACTGAAAAATTTGTCTGGACGCCTTGGTCGCTGTGTGGTCCGATTACAAGAGTACGATTTTGACGTTGTGTACAAGTCTGGAAAAAGAAAAAACATCAAGATGCCGACGCTCTGTCTCGCTGCCCGCTTCCACTATTATCTTCGAGCACGTCTCTCCATTCCGCGCCACTTGATGAGACTATGTTTCCCCTTACGTTATTACCGCTAGCTGTTACTGACACGACATCTTCTAATCGCGGCACGTTCGCCTCGTGTCAACGTTCTGATCCCTACTGCAACAGCATCATCGACCGGATGTGCGGTACTATTTCTGCACCGAATGCCCGATTACGTCGACAACTGCGACTATTTAAGCTCGAGAATGATGTGCTGCACCGCTACATTTACAACACTGACGGAAACCACTGGGTACCCGTTCTTTCACGTTCGCTGCGCACACAAATCCTTCAAGCCTTTCACGACGACCCATCTGCTGGCCACTTGGGTTTCCACAAAACGTACCACCACGTCAGGAGCCGTTTCTTTTGGCCAGGCATGTCTACCTTTGTGGCCAAGTACGTCGCTTCTTGCGTTCACTGTCAACGGCGGAAACGACCGACTTCACCTCCTGCTGGCCTTTTACAGCCCATCCCATGTCCCGAGAAACCTTTTGCCATCGTTGGAATAGACTTGGTCGGACCTCTGCCCATAACGCCAGCAGGTTATTGTTGGATTGTGACAGCTGTCGACCACCTCACACGGTACGCAGAGACGGCGCCTTTACGCTCTAGTTCGGCCTCAGACGTTGCCAACTTCTTTTTCGATGCCATTGTGCTGCGTCATGGTGCACCTCGTGTACTGTTGAGTGATCGCGGCAAGACTTTCATGTCAACAATGATCGAAGAAGTACTCAGAGCTTGTGGCACAGTTCATAAGACGACATCCGCGTACCACCCTCAAACAAATGGCTTAACAGATCGATTTCACCGCACGCTAACAGATATGATATCAATGTATATCGGGCCAAGCCACGACAACTGGGACAAACATTTACCTTTTGTGACGTTTGCTCACAACACTGCTATCCAGCGAACTACAGGCTACTCACCCTTCTACCTCGTTTACGGCCATTCGCCGACATTCGCCATCGACGCCACTTTCTTAACTGCCGCAGCTAACACCTCGGCCAGTATACTCGAACAGTTCGTCTCGCGACTTCACGAATGTCGTCACCGTGCTCGATTCAATACAGAAGTCAGTCAACTAGACCGCAAGCAACGTTACGACATCTCTCGTCGAGACGTCTCCTTTCGTCCTGGAGATGAAGTGCTCCTTTGGACGCCCATTCGTACACCCGGTTTGTGCGAGAAGTTTGAATCGCGCTTCCTTGGCCCCTACATTATTAACGACCAAACATCCCCAGTGAACTATCGTGTTACTCCCGTCGAGGTTTCTTCGGACCATCGTCATCGTGGTTCGGAGATCGTTCACGTTTCGCGTCTCAAACGATTCGTTCGGCGTTTCCCTCCTGGCTAACCTCCTCCTTTTTTCCAATCAAAAGCGACGATCATCCCTTACCAGATTACGACGAGTCTGGTAACGACAATGCCCAAGGCATCAACTCGCCTTTTTCCCTTCGTGAATTACATGCCGCCATGCAGAGCTTAAAACGGAACACTACCCCTGGAGCAGATGGAATCACGTACGCAATGTTGAGAAACTTGCCAGATAATTATCAAGAGGCTCTGCTGGAACATATAAACAAAGCATGGGAACAAGGTGTAATTCCAAAACAATGGAAAGAGGCAGTAGTAATTCCAATTCCTAAGACAGGAAAACCATCCGACAAATTATTCAATTTTAGGCCCATATCATTAACCTCCTGTATAGGAAAATTAATGGAGAAGATGGTTTTAGAACGTCTTGAGTGGCACCTGGAAGGCCTTCAACTTTTACCCGAGACAATGATAGGCTTCAGAAAACATGTTAGCACTCAGGACGCTATGCTGAGGATCAAAAACCAGGTGTTCGATTTACCAAGTACAGCTCAGCTAAGAACAATCGTAGGGGTCGATATGCAACGAGCCTTTGATAGTGTCAAGCACCGCACGATTCTAGAAAACCTCAAGGCAAGTAAACCTGGGGCTAGAGTATACAACTATGTTAAGGACTATCTAAGTGAAAGGACGGTTAAAGTGAAACTTGATGAATATGTATCACCTAGCCATCCAATCACGCGCGGAACACCCCAAGGTTGTATTCTCTCGCCGAATTTATTTAACATTGCGATGATGAAGCTACCCGCATTACTAGAACAAATACCAAACCTGGAACATAATCTGTACGCCGATGATATAACTATTTGGTGCTGTCGAGGATCACCAGGATGGCAATAACATATTATTCAATGTGGACTAGATACTATACGTGACTACACTGAAACACTAGGGCTAGAATGTTCCCCTCAGAAATCAGAATATAGTGTCATTAGTAAAGACGTTAGCAAGCGAGCCGAAGAATATAAAAATTTTATCAAACTTCGAATGAAAGACGCAGTCTTACCCCGCAAGAATACCATAAGAATCCTCGGTTTTTTTCTACAGGACAATGGTAAAGCATCAACATGGGTGCAGAAGCTGACCGTACAACTGAAACAGATCCTTGCAATGATACGTAGAATAACTCGACAAAGGAGAGGAATGAAAGAACATGAACTTCGTAAGGTTATCGAAGCCTTGATCTTTTCTAGGATAATGTACTATCTACCATACGCTAAGATAACCAGCACTCAGAGCACAAAGATAGACATTATAATTAGAAAGTGTGCTAGACTTGCCCTGGGAGTTCCTAAGTTTGCACCTAACCATAAAATTGAAGCAACCGGCCTCTTTAACTCACTAGAAGACAGAATAGACATTCACAATCAAGCACAAATACAGAGACTTAAATCATCTAATCAGGGTCGATGAATACTGAATAGATTGGGATACGAAACCGCTAACTTACCCCCAATTCCCCAGAAAACTACCACTATGGGATGGTATGCCAAGGATAGCCGTAGATCCCATTCCAAAAAATATGCACCAGGAAAAGAATCGAAATAGGCGCTCGAAAAGAACAAGTGTAATGCAGAGGACAGAGGATAAAAGCACGTACTACACAGAAGCCAGTCATAATGCCGAAATCAGCAAAGCAGCGGTCGTGGGCCACGACTCGATGCTTGTGAAAAATTACTTCGGAGTCCCAACGCCTCACAACGCGGAATTGCTGGCAGTAATGCTCGCCATAACGGAAATGACACACACATCTGACACGATCACAATCCGAACAGACAGTCAAAGCGCTTGCAGAGACATTCAAAATGGCGACCTTCCTTACCACATACGCACAAAGCTTCACATGTACATGCATGCTCACCCCCTTCTACACATACGTATACAATGGGTTCCAGGCAATCAAGGATTGCGAGGAAATGTAAGAGCACACCAGCTCACCCGCGCAGAAAATCCCGGACCTCCTATTCTTTGGCCTGTTGAAGATACTTACAACCCCAGACAAGAGCAGAAGATGCAGCGGAAAGAAAGGATACATATTTTGAAGTCTTGCAGGGAAGCATCAACAATTCTCAACACACCATCCTACACGCATTCGAGAGAGGACGCCTCAATCATACGAAAAGCACAAACACACACATTACCCACACCACACTATACGCATTATATTAACAGGGACCCAGGCTCCCACACATCTAAACAGTGCCGGGCCTATCCATCAAATAAACACATCTTATGGGAGTGCCCTGCAAGCGCCATCTTCAAAAAGACAATACTTTCCAAATTACCACACAACCAGCGTCCTGGCAGCTGGGAGGAGTGGACCACTCCCCCACGAAGGTTTGAAAAACTATGGTAGCCGCTTCTGGTGCAGCACGTCAAGAAAGTTCTGGGCCAGGAGGCAGGAGCTTACCAGGAGGCCCGGACTTGGGCTTTAGTTCCTTCGGGGCTAATAAATGTTATTTCTCTCTCTCTCTCCTGGCTAAGTCGTGGCCTGGCTGGCCGCTTGCGCGCGCGGGGAAATTAGTGTGAGCATTATTCATACACTTCATATTCTCATCTGTACATACTCATCATCACCATTCTTGGTCTGGTGGTGGGGCTCTCCCTTGAGAGAATAAAGAGGGTGAACCGCCTAAACGTTGTCTCGCAATATATATATTGTCAGACGACGCCCGAGACGAAGGCAGAGCTCTTGTATTGTCACACAGCGCGAGACAGCACACGAACACCAACCCGACAAAATGATGATGATCGTGAGGATGGGTATATGCTCATGAAGACGATGATGAACTGCACAGTTAGCGCTCACAATAACTTCCCCCCCTCACGAAAGCGGCCGGCAAGGCAGTGAGTCAGAAACGGTCGGAACGCCGAAGATACGGCTTCAGGCGAGAGACGTGAACAATTTCAGTGCTGCGGCAACGGCGGTCAGTAACCGAGGTAACAGGAGCTACGCGATAGTTCACGGCAGATGTTCTTTCAAGCACGGTATATAGGCCGCGATACCTGTGAAGAAAATTTTCACAGAGCCCTGGCACTCGAACAGGTGTCCACAGGAGCACTTCGTCGCCTGGGCGGAACGAAATGACACGGCGGGTCGCATCACAACGGACTTTCCTCTTGTCCTGAATGGTCGCGGTGTGGGCGCGCGCAATTTTGCGGCAGTGGGCGACAAGGGCGGCGAACTCCTCTGGTAGAGATGTGGATGGAACAGAAGGTGTAGAGAGGAAAGTGGTGTCCAAAACAAAAGATGGTGCAAGGCCGTACACGAGGAAAAAGGGGCTGTAGTTTGTTGTGCGTTGAACGGCAGTATTATATGCAAACGTGACGAAAGGAAGTATAGTGTCCCAGTTGGTGTGGTCGGGTTTCACATACATGCAGATCATGTCGGACAGAGTTCGATGGAAACGCTCGGTAAGACCATTTGTCTGGGGATGGTACGCAGAGGTGGTCTTATGGATGGTGTTGGAGGCTTGCAGGACTTCAGCAAGAACATGGGAAAGAAATGTCTTGCCACGGTCACTTAGAAGAACACGAGGGGCACCGTGGCGCAAGATAATGGCTTCCAGGACAAACTCGGCGACCTCAGAGGCCGCACCAGAAGGAAGAGCGGCCGTCTCAGCGTAGCGAGTGAGATGGTCCACGGCGGTGACAATACAGCGGTGACCCGCGGGTGTAAGCGGAAGGGGACCGTATAAGTCGATGCCCACGAATTCAAAGGGAACGGACGGGCACGGCAATGGTTGTAAAGGGCCAGCGAAAGGAGAGGTCGAACGTTTTCGATGTTGGCATGACGCACATGAACTGACGTACTTGGCAACACTAGTAGACAGGCCAGGCCAGAAACAGCGAGTCTTATTGCGGTCGTAGGTTTTATGAAATCCTAAGTGGCCAGCCGCTGCGTCGTCGTGAAAAGCTTGTAAAATTTGCAGTCGAAGTGAGCGAGGGACAACTGGGACCCATCGGTGACCGGTGGGTGGTAAACTTGCCGCAATAATGAGCCATCATGAAGTTTAAACCGTGCCAGTTGTCGTCTTAAGCGGCTGTTGGGAGGACGGGATAAGCCAGTGAGCCGGTCGATAATTGTGCGGTAGTACGTATCTGCACGTTGGAGGGAGGTGAGGTCTTCGGAGGACAGAATGTCGGCCGAGGTCACGAACCGTACCGGGGCCATGGTTGTGGTCGGTTGGCTGGGCGGTGCCGAACGGAGGGAAGGTGAGACATGGGCATTTGGCGACAGCGGGCAACGAGATAAAGCGTCAGCATC
This sequence comes from Dermacentor silvarum, assembly GCF_013339745.2. Classification (NCBI taxonomy): domain Eukaryota; kingdom Metazoa; phylum Arthropoda; class Arachnida; order Ixodida; family Ixodidae; genus Dermacentor; species Dermacentor silvarum. The sequence goes on along the minus strand of NC_051161.1, from coordinate 55,937,949 downwards.
TTGATGTTGCCTGCCAGACCTATACGTGACAGTGTAGTCGTACTCCTGCAAACGCAGAACCCAACGGCCGAGGCGTCCGGACAAATTCTTCAGGGAGGACAACGAACCCAGAGCATGGTGGTCAGTCACAATTGTGAATTGGTGGATATATAAATAGGGGCGAAACTTTTGTATGGACCATACCATGGCGAGGCATTCTTGTTCGGTGATAGTATAGTTTCGCTCAGCAGAAGAGTACGACTCGCGTAGGCCACGACTTGCTGTTCAGACGCGTGATTCTGCTGCAGTAGGACAGCGCCTATTCCATGCCCACTTGCGTCAGTGTGGAGGATAGTAGAGGCTGTGGGATCAAAGTGACGAAGCACTGGTCCTGATGTGAGGCATCGCTTGAGGGTCTGAAAGGCAGCTTCACATTCATCCGTCCAGGTAAAGGGTGTGGTCGTGGTCAGGAGTTTATGAAGAGGAGCTGCGATAGTCGCGAAGCCACGGACAAAGCGGCGGAAGTACGACGCTAATCCGAGAAAGCTGCGAAGGTCTTTAGGTATGGTTGCATGGTGTTGGGAAATGCTGTACAGCAGCGACCTTGTCGAGATCTGGCTCAATGCCATGCTTGCTGACCACGTGACCTAATACTTTGATGCTGCGGCTCGCAAATCGACACTTCTTAGTAGTGATCTGGAGACCGGCCTTGGCTAGACACGTGAGAACGTCGTCTAAACGTTCTAGGTGCTGGGAGAAGCTGGACGAAAAGATGACAATGTCGTCCAGGTAACATAAGCAGGTTTTCCATTTGATGCCGCGTAGTGCGGTATCGATCATTCGTTCAAGTGTGGCTGGCGCATTGCACAGACCAAAAGGCATTACGTTGAATTCGAAAAGGTCATCAGGTGTTGCAAACGCTGTCTTCTCTTTGTCGGGCTCATGCATCGGGATCTGCCAATATCCAGAACGCAAGTCGAGGCTCGAAAAGTATTCGGCACCTTGTAAGGTATCCAAAGCATCGTCAATACGGAGCATAGCATATACATCCTTACGGGTAATTTTGGTTAGCGCCCTATAATCGACGCAAAAGCGTACCGAACCATCCTTTTCTTTAACTAGGACAACAGGAAACGACCAACGGCTTTCTGAAGGGCTTATAACGTTCCGTGCGAGCATGTAGTTGACTTGGTCTTCTATAACTTTCCGTTCAGCAGACGATACACGGTATGGGCGGCGACGAATGACGCGGGATCCGTCGGTTTCGATGTGATGAGTGGCCATGGTTGTTTTACCCGAGCCATCCGAACACACGTCAAAGCAAGGTTGGTGTTTCCTTAAGACGCTCAGCAAGGCATCAGTCTGAGTTGGGCTCAGATCTGAACTCACAGTGGCCCTGAGAGCACTGGGTGAACCATCCGTGGGCGTACACTCGGCGAAGGAGGAAAGAGGCGAAGCAGTGACGACACATACTGGTGCTGCGTCAATAAGCATGGCAACAGTGGACCCCTCCGGCAGCATAAGTGGCTCTGATGTCGTGTTGTAGGCGGTCAGACTGGCGCAGCCGCGTGAGAAACGCACTAGACAAGAAGCGATGGCGATTCCCCGAAAAATACAGCGCTGAGAAGGGGAAACCACAGCGTCGCCGTCGATATTTTCGCTTGATCTAATGGTGAGAATGCGGGCTTGGCCAGGTGGAAGAACAAAATCTGCCGCTGTGACAAGGTGGGGCGGCGAGGAATCGGCAGCGTCAGAGAGCTCGGTGTCCGTAATATGTATCAGTGGTTCTCCGCACGAAATGACAGCAGATGCAGCTGACAAGAAATCCCAGCCTAAGATGATCGGATGAGCGCACGACGAAAGCACCGTAAGCTGAATATGCTGGCGAATTCCGTCGACGAGGACACGGGCAGTACACTGTCCGGTAGGGTAAATCGAACTGTCATTGGCGCTACATAAGACCGGACCAACATACGGAGTTTGTACTTTTCATAGACGGAAGCATAGTTCGCGATGAATAACAGAGAGGGCGGCGCCAGTGTGAATAAGAGCGTCGACAGAAACACCTTCCACACAAACAGCGACTAAATTAGTCGGGCGAGCAGGAGGAATTGGGACAGTTCGCAAACAAGCAGTTTCTCCTCCAAAAACTGCAGCGTCTAGTTTTCCGGATGGTTGTCGAAAGAAGTGGAGGCAGGACGCAGGGGCGATGAAGTACGGCGGAACGGAGACGGGGAATGACGACGGGGTGAGCGAGAAGACCGGGACATGTTTTGAGACAACGGAGGTGTGAGGGCGAGCGACGTGACGAGGATATATAGGGTCCTGGAACGTAGGCTTCTGATCTGGGCACATAGTCTCTCTCATAGGCGGAATAGCCACGTCGTTCATCGTGCTGGCGCCGGCGGCAGAAACGAGAGATGTGACCACGTATGCCACAGTAGAAACATACTGGGCGGGAAGGGCGCCAGGTAGAGTCGCATGGTTGCATGGGGGCCTTCGCTGCCATCGACGCCACGTGGTCGCAGACAACTGTGGCAGGTGCAGACGCAACTGGGACCGCAGGCCGCGAAGCAATCTCGGCGTAAGAAGGTGCGCAAACAGGCGCAGGGAACCGGGCAAGTGTGACACTTAGCATGGACGCCAGTTCTTCTTTAATGATCTCGCGCAAACTGGGAGGAGGAGCGCGCAAAGACACAATGGTGGTGTTGGCCGGAGCATAGCCGTGAAGCTCCTCTCGCACAATGATGCGGATGAGCGCTCGCAATTCGTTGTTGTCGGTAAGGTGAGCGTCGCAGGACGCGTGTAGAAGATGAATGGAGCACATCGTGGCAAGTCGTTGGCAAGTCGTGATGATGTCACTAACGGAAGTGGGGTTCTCAATAACAAGGGCGTGAAAAGCAACGGAGTTGATGCCCTTCAGGATATGGCGGATACGTTCCGCTTCGGGCATTTCACTCTGAGCGCGATGGCAGAGGGCCAGAACGTCCTCAATGTAAGAGGTATATGATTCCTCGGCTCCCTGGATGCAGGTAGCGAGCTTCTGTTTCGCTACTTCGGAGCGCCCAGCAGATGTGCCAAATATCTGTCGCAGCTGCGCAGTAAATGCTGGCCAATTAGGGAAGTTGCGCTCATGGTTGAAAAACCAGGTTTGGGCGACCTGCCCCAGGTAGAAGGCAACATAGCGGAGCTTGTGAGACTCGTCCCAATGGTTGCAAGCGCTCACCCTGTCGTACTGGTCAAGCCAGTCTTCCACGTCTTCGCCGCGAAGGCCAGAAAAAACCTGAGGGTCGCGTTGCGGTGCGGTGACGGACCAAATAGGCCCAGCTGGCGGAGCTGAGGTGGTGGCAGCAGTGGATGCGGTGCTTTGTGCCATGGCTGGTGTTGGCGAGCACAACCGTCGACCAGAGCGGAGCTCCAGGGGTGACCGGTAGAGCAAGAGGACGGGGATATCAACGCACGCTCCACCAATTGTGAGACGACGCCCGAGACGAAGGCAGAGCTCTTGTATTGTCACACAGCGCGAGACAGCCCACGAACACCAACCCGACAAAATGATGATGATCGTGAGGATGGGTATATACACATGAAGACGATGATGAACTGCACAGTTAGCGGTTCATATATATATATATATATATATATATATATATATATATATTGTAAAGACGAAGTGAACTGGGCCGCGGGCGCTCGCATGGCGGGCGCTGGAAGAGAAGACGATGAGGATGACAATAGAACAGCTGGCCCAGGAACGGGTGCTATCTCTGTCTCCTCTATTCCGTTACAATGGCGCAGTCGACGAAAGCCCAGTCTTAAGGTACCCAGCGTTAAGCACCGTGCTGCGGAGGCCTTGGGTCCTCCTTCATGTCGCCGTCTTCGGTTCTTCCGGCGAGGGAACGCCGTCAACGCTTCCCTTGTCATGGATGCCGCACCTGGGACTACCTCGACCTCCGTTCCGCCAAAGTATACCGTCCGCGCTGCCTTAGACATGGATCCTCGCCGTGGTTGGTTCCTCCGGCGGCCACGGAATGCCGTCCACGCTTCCCATGCCCTGGATCACTGCCCCATGACATCATCGCCATCTCAGTCAACAAGGGATGCCGTTCACGCTCATTTGGCCATGCTTCCGGCTGCAGTGAGTGCCGCGGCCGCCACCGGTCCTGGCTCAACGGATGCCCTTCACACTCCCTTGGCCACTTGTCCGGTTGGGCCGAGTACTGCGGCCGCTACCGCCGCATCACGGTTCGCGGATTCCACCCCTGCTTCAACCGGCGGCTCAGTGACAGCTTGACGGACGTCATGCGAGCCACCTCGTTGCTGGCCCAGGCGCTATACTTGTTTCGACCACATCCGGTTTCCCGCTAGCAGCCTTACTATCACCGGCTGCCTTGGAACTACCGGAGTTCCACGGATTTTCGCATGACCATATTATGTGGGTACAAGCCGCCAACGCGCTCGGGGCACGCCATGCCTGACCCGAGCGCGTTATGGCTGGTTGCTGCGGGGTGACTTCGAGGTGGTGCCAAGGCGTGGGACAACTACGAAGGCATCAAGCAGGGTCCTCGCTTGAATGGAGTGCAGCTCTGATAGCGGCTTTCGGCCAGCTTCCTTATGCCTGCGCGCCACCTACATCCACGAGCATCAGCTGCGACTCGTCGTCGTCGAAGATCGCGACCGAGAACCAAGGGTTCAGCAACAGCGGCAGTGAGTGGAGCCCTCAGCCATAACCGCATAAGTTACAGGGCTCCAGTTCGAGCAGCTCCACGTCAGCGTCATTCGCCATCCATAGCAATCCCAGCAGCCAGGCCTCCATGACAGAGGATGAAGCTGCATCCGCAGCGGCGTCGGAAGCAGAGGCATGCGGTGACGACGCGGGCAATGCGCAGTAATGCGACCCTTGGGACACCGACCCGTCTGCCGTGTATCTGCTGTTACTGAGGGCCGAGGAGCAGCGCAAGAAAATCCCCACTCCGGCACACGCCAATCCTGCCGCAAAGGGGGCGTGTGATAATATATTGCACGCAGGAGTGGCAAACACAAACATATGAAGACAGTGTGCCGTGCGGTGGCGAAGAGGACACCGACTCTTGGCCAATACCCATGAGTGGGTATGTACTTTAAGGTCGTCATCATCATCATCGACACCGATTGGTGAACGTCGACAGTTGCGCCTCAAAAAGCGCGGTTCGAGGGAGCGTGGCCCGTGGCGTGAGCAGTGCGCGGGGTTCGGCGTTCGGCGGCACAGAGCTTCCTCGCTGGGCGTCCGGCCCATAGGAGCTATCACCGCCCGCGTCACTACGTCTGCACCCCAATCAAAGCTAGCACCAGCTGAGAGGCCACCTCGTCCAGTTCTTCCGCTGGGCAACTGGTCCAGGAGTGCTGGCGGTCCTGAGCCTGGCTGTTCGAGCGTTCGGGTGAGCGGCCACGGGGCTACCTCGCCAGCTGTGGACATGACCAGGTGGGCTGCCGCAGTGTTCTCCGGAGCACAAACCCCGCCATCGTGTAACCGGGCACGCGGAGGCTCCGGTACATCGACTTTGGCGCAGGGCCACCTGAGCTCCACGAGGCGATATGACCCAATAGTTAGACCATGCTGTCCAACCAGATTTCCGACACTGGTGACCGACACCGGTTCCCGATGTCTCCGACATGGCGGCAACTACTTCTACATGAACTGTAGGCCGACTACCTTTTGACTAACCTATATTAGCTGTATATCTTCTAGAACATATCTTGGGGAACTGTTGTATATGTGCTGTTTTAATGTGTTACGTGGGTCCAATATAAGTCTGATGTGTGTTGCTTCTGCGTGCTGCTTCTATCTCTTTCTGGAGTGATCCTGCACCCAATAACATCACAAACTGGCGAGCCTGCCAGGATTCACTCGTAAAATCAGTGAAAGCGGGCAGTTTCGCTTGAGAGCAGACACGCATTAGTAAACGGCACCATGGATTTAGAGAAAGTCGCCGCTATAGGACTCCAACTAGGATTGTCAGGCGCAGAACTTCAGAGATGTATTGAGGCCGAACAGGCAAAACAAAGGGACGAGAGAGCTGCGGAGTGAGAAGCCATCAATGAGGCTGCGGAACTAGCGCGCTTAGCTGACGAGAGACAACGTGAGATCCTCCAGCTAAAGCTACAGCTTCAGAAAGGAGCTCGGAATGTGCCGGCAGCGGCTTCTTAAATTTTGCCTGCGCCCAGCACTTCCTCGTCATCCCTCAATCCACAGAAGCTGCTTCCTTTGTTTGACGAGAAACGCGATGACTTGCACGCGTACTTACAGCGATTTGAGCGCGTAGCAACAGGGCAAGACTGGCCACAAGAAAAATGGGCTCTTGCTGTAAGCATGTGTTTAACTGGCGAAGCTTTAACTGTGATCCGCCGGATGACTGCCGCCGATTCGTTAGACTACCCCAAGGTAAAAAAAGCTTTACTACAGAGGTTCCAGTTCACGGCTCAAGGCTACCAAGTTTCGGAAAGCACGAGCAGTAGATGGCGAAACTGGAAGACAGTTAGCAGCAAGAATTTCGGCCTATTTTGATCACTGGATTGAGATGGCTAACGTGCCTAAAACGTGTGAAGGCCTACGAGATAACATGATCTCTGAACAGTTTCTGCGTTGTTGTCAACCAAAGCTAGTGACTTTCTTGAAGGAGCGAGAGTGCAAATCCCTTGACGAACTTGCTAGCTTAACAGATCGTTTTCTCGAAGCGCAGAATTTGGCAAACCTATGAAAAGATCCCGATAGCACAGAGGATTCCGGTGGGAAAACCCTTGAAGCTCCCAGGAAACCGCAACTCAAGTGCATACTCTGCCAAACGTTTGAAAATTTGGCTCCTGACTGCCGTAACCCACCTAAGCATACGGAAACGTGTAAGTTGTGTGACAGAACGGGACATACAGCTGACAATTGCCGAAATCAGTACGGGGAAAACAAACCGAGTTCTTCCTGTGCACTTACCGCATCTGAACCAGTTCGGACTCTTCCAGTGAAAGCATCAAAGCGTCCAGGAAAAGAAGACTCGCCGATGAAGTGACAGCGACGACGAGGACCCTGGGAATTGTACCTTTCCTCATCGACGGGATGCCAGTAGTTGAAGGCCGACTGCTAGGAAGAAATGTTCGCGCACTACGAGATACCGGTTGTAATACCGCAATTGCCAGACGAGAACTTGCTCCAGAGGTGTATATGACGGGGAAAACAAACAATGTTATTCTTTTAGACGGCTCAACAAACTACCTGCCTGAAGGTGTCATACAAGTGAGCACGCCGTACTTTACAGGCAAATTAACAGTGGCTTGTATGGACAAGCCCCTCTACGACCTTGTTCTTAGAAATCTTCCAGGCGTCAGAGGATCATACGATCCGGATTATGACTGCAAGCACCCCGTTGTTTCCAACGAGGAGTCGGCGTCGATAGGAATGAAGCTGACTAAGGCGCCCATGAAGCCTCAGCATTTGTCGAGCGTGGCTAAAGCCAAAAGTGGAGAGCTAGAACAAGGCAAGATTCGTCCCTTGTGCGTTCCAACAATTGTCTTTCGTGACGTAACTAAAGGGCAACTCATTGAAGAACAGCGGAAAGACCCGATGCTGAAACATATTTTTGACAAAGTGGGCAAGTCGTTCAACTCTGGAAAGGGTCACAGCTACGAATTTATAGAAGAAAAAGTATTGCTGTATCGCATTTACCACCTGGCTACTGGCAGAGCATTTAAGCAAGTGATCGTTGCAAAAGCACTTAGACATGACATATTAGAAGTGGCACATGCAAGTATCATGGCGGGACATCAAGGTATCAGGAGAACAACTGATCGTGTTCTACAAGAATTTTATTGGCCAGATGTACAAGGAGACGTAAAACGCTTCGTGAAGTCGTGCGACAAGTGCCAAAGGACAACCCCTAAAGGGAAAGTAGGAGTCGCTCCACTGGGTAACATGCCTGTGATCCGTACACCTTTTGAAAGGGTGGCTGTCGATTTAATCGGGCCCTTTTCACCAAAGTCGGACCGTGGGAACCAATATGTTCTAACGTTGATCGACTTTGCCACTCGTTATCCGGATGCTGTGGCACTCCCCGCAATCGACGCAGTTCATGTTGCAGAAGCGTTGATCGAGATTTTTTCTCGCGTCGGTTTGCCAAAAGAAATAGTCACTGATCAAGGAGCAAGTTTTACCTCAGAATTGATGAAAGAGGTTAGTCGACTGCTCTCAGTGAAGCTACTCAAGACGACAACCTACCATGCGATCGCAAATGGTCTCGTCGAGAAGTTTAACGCCATTCTGAAGATGATGTTGAAGAGAATGTGCCAAGAGAGACCGCGAGCTTGGGACAGATACCTTGCCCTTTTGCTTTTTGCATATAGAGAAGTTCCACAGGCAAGCCTCGGGTTCTCTCCCTTTCAGCTCATTTACGGCCGGCACGTCCGAGGACCATTGACTGCATTAAGGGAACTATAGACGAACGAGGAACTAGATGCAGAAACGCGAATGACATATACTTATGTCTTTGATTTGCGCAATCGCCTGGAGGAGACATGCAAGATCGCACATGCACAGCTGGAGAAAGCGCATGGCAAACAAAAAACTATGACAGGGAAAGTCGCCCTAGGAAATTACGTCAAGGCGACAAAGTACTCATTTTGTTGCCAACTGACGCAAACAAACTTCTAATGCAATGGAAAGGGCTATTCCAAGTCATTGAACGAAAAAATGACGTTGATTACTTTATTGAAGTCTCTGGAAAGAACAATATCTTTCATATAAATATGCAAAAGAAGTACGAAGAGCGTGAACCTACACAAACGATTGTTCGCCTGCCCGAGGAGAGCCAGAAGTCAAATTGCAAGGCTTCCCGTGGTTTCCAACCTAAGCGTCGTCTTCCAAGGAAACCAGAAAGGATCGTGGGAGCCAGCGACATGGTCGGGTGTAGGCCCGAGTGTTAACATACCTGGTGAGAGCCACGTGTCGGAGCGTAAGGCTTCGCGGGACCCCAAGCCCCGCGTCTACTTTCTTTAACTGACACCGAAGCAACATCGTTCCAGAGCCTGACCATTTCTCGCCGAGCTGCTACAGCGACGGAGCCGGCGTCCCATTGATAGTGAGCTGTGCAAACCAATCGTACTCCCCTGTGAGACGCTATGGTAACGGAACTGCACTTTGTGTTTTAACACTTACTTTAACTGTGCGCAATGACCTTTGAACAGTTTGAGCCTTGTGCTCACATGAGTAATTGGGCAAACGTACAGGACACTAGCTTTTTTGTTTTCATCCCGTGTCCTTGTGTTTGAATAGTTGTGAACAACTTTCTCGAAAAGGGGGATATTGTCATTATATATTGCACGCGCGAGTGGCAAACACAAACATATCAAGACAGTGTGCCGTGCGGTGGCGAAGAGGACACCGACTCTTGGCCAATACACATGAGTGGGTATGTACTTTAAGGTTGTCATCATCATCATCGACACCAATTGGTGAACGTCGACAGTTGTGCCTCAAAAAGCGCGGCTCGAGGGAGCATGGCCCGTGGCGTGAGCAGTGCGCGGGGTTCGGCATTCGACGGCACAGAGCTTCCTCGCTGGGCGTCCGGCCCATAGGAGCTATCGCCGCCCGCGTCACAACGTCTGCATCCCAATCAAAGCTAGCACCAGCTGAGAGGCCACCTCGTCCAGTTCTTCCGCTGGGCAACTGGTCCAAGAGTGCTGGCGGTCCTGAGCGTGGCTGTTCGAGAGTTCGGGTGAGCGGTCACAGGGTTACCTCGTCCAGTTCTTCCGCTGGGCAACTGGTCCAGGAGGGCTGGCGGTCCTGAGTCTGGCTGATCGAGCGTTCGGGTGAGCGGCCACGGGGCTACCATGCCAGCTGTGGACGTGACCTGGTGGGCTGCCGCAGTGTTCTCCGGAACACAAACCCCGCCATCGGGTAACCGGGCACACGGAGGCTCCGGTACATCGACTGTGGCACAGGGCCACCTGAGCTCCACGAGGCGATCTGACCCTGTAGTTAGACCATGTTGTCCAACCAGCTGTCCGACACTGCTGTCCGACACCAGTTCCCCGACGTCTCCGACATGGCGGCAACTACTTCTACATGAACTGTAGGCCGACTACCTTTTGACTAACCTATATTAGCTTTATATCTTCTAGAACATATTTTGGGGAACTGTTGTATATGTGCTGTTTTAATGTATTACGTGGGTCCAATATAAGTCGGATGTGTGTTTGTGATTCTGCGTGCTGCTTCTCTTTCTGGAGCGATCCCGCACCCAATAACATCACAAGGCGGAATCCACCAACGAGATGGCCGGCCAGTGGAACATCTACGAGACGGCGTTAGACACACGTTTCAAGCGGCGAGATACTGACTGGGGCTTGAACCGAAGGGCCCAGAGTCCTGTAATCATCCTCCCTGGGCAGCAGCAGCAACGCGTGCAGGCACCCTCTACTCGGTTGCGTCGTCGTTCTCGTCTTCGGAAGTTTCAGTTATACCGGGTCGTAAGGGAGGTATCACAAAGCAGCCTTCACTGCAGGATGCCTGCTGTCTGAGGCCACCACTGCATCAGAGGAGCAGCAGCAGCAGTTCGGTATCTTATAGTATTCAGCAGCCACCAGCCCCAACACCTCGTGGTTATAGCAGCAGTAGCCGTGGCAATCCTTCAGTTCCGGTTCCTGGTTCCGGATCATGGTTTGGCGTTCGCGCAAGCGTCAGCGGCCATTGACCAGAGCCATCCATTACCAGCGTGGCCTATTTCCCGAGAACCCCCTGCTGTACCTGTCGGCGTGTCTCAAGGTGTCAAGGTGCTCCCTTCGGAGTCAGTGCGGCGCCCAAGTCATAGTGACCACAGCAACGAAGCGCCATTCAGAGCATTCCTTCCTTTTACAGCCTCTCCAACTCTTCCTGTGATTGTCCTCGGTACCTGAGGAGAAGGGGGGAAGACTTGTAGCAGTCGCACCACTCGCAGTAATCAACGGAGCACCCTTTAAGGGAATCTCCTCAACTTCGACAGAAATTGACAACGCTGAGCGGAGGGATAATTGTCGGCGAGACCTGCGACCAGCGCGCAACAGCCAGTGCTGCCCACCATACAATTTGGTTGCACGCTGGACGGCTCACAAATGGCGACTTCAATACACGGACAAACTGCGTGATCCTAAGCGCGCGGGTAACAAGCAGCATGGTCGAGTGTGAAGATGAAGTGAACTTGGCCACGGGCACTCGCAAGGTGGGCGCTGGAAGAGCAGACGACGAGGAAGACAATAGAACAGCTGGCCCAGGAGCGGATGCTGTCTCTGTCTCCCTGATTCTGTTACAATATATATATATATATATATATATATATATATATATATATATATATTCTAATATGAATATAGGACAAGGGAACAGCAGGCACCGTGTCTCAACCAGAGCAGCTCAGGCAATCTCGAGCTCGCGCCTCCCGGACGACTGGCGATGTGGCTGCAGCGCCGGTCATTCCTCTTCACTACAATCGCCTCCCATCCGTAAAGGAGCCATCCTGGCGACTCATGGTGAACACAGAATCATTGGGTCGTAGTACGGCTTCAGGCGTTGTAGGTGGACGGTTTCACGCCCACGACAGCGTTGGTCCGCAGGTGGCGTGACAGGCTCGACAATATAGTTCACAGGCGATGTCTGCGCGACAACACGGTAGGGTCCTTGATATTTGGAAACAAGCTTGGATGAGAGTCCAGCAGGAACGGCAGTAACCAAAAGCCACACAAGGGAGTCCGGAAGAAAGTGACAATGCGGGTGATCATCGTCACGTCGAGATTTTTGTTGCCATTGGTCGACGGCTGTAAAGGAACGGGCGAGCTGACGGCATTCCTCGGCACGGCGGGCAGCTTCAGAGATAGGCGTACATTCGGATGAGTCGGGTCTGTACGGAAGAAAGTTGTCGAGGGTAGTCGAAGGTTCGCGGCCATACAAGAGGAAGAATGGGGAGAAGTTTGTGGACGCCTGTGGTGCAGTGTTGTAGGCGAACGTGATGAATGGCAAAATGAGGTCCCAATCAGTGTGATCAGAGGCGACGTATTTGGAGAGCATGTCGCCAAGTGTGCGGTTAAATCTTTCCGTCAGACCATTAGTTTGAGGATGGTAGGCGGTGGTGGTGCAATGAACGATGCGACATTCAGCAAGGAGCACGTTTACGACTTCGGAGAGGAAGACACGTCCTCTATCACTCAAAAGTTCGCGAGGTGCACCTTGACGGAGAATAAAGTTTTTCAGGGGGAAGGATGCTATTTCACGATTGGTGGCAGCAGGCAGAGCGGCTGTTTCTGCGTATCTCGTCAAATGGTCGATGGCGACGACTATCCAGTGGTTTCCCGAAGCCGTGCTCGGCAGGGGTCCATACTAGGTAAATCCCAATGCGATCGAAGGGCATGGCCGGACACGGGATTGGCTGGAGTGGACCAGAGACATGCTGAGCAGGAATCTTGCGGCGTTGGCACTGAGGGCACAACCGAATGTACTTGCACACAAAGGTGTACACGCCACGCCAATAAAACCTGGAGCGAAGCCGGGTGTACGTCTTGAAGACACACGCATGTGCACACTTCGGGTCAGTATGGAAGGCAGAACATGTTGCACCACGAAGATGTCGAGGTATGACCAGCAACCCCTTGCGGACGTCAGAGACGTAATTCCGGCGATAGAGAAGTCCATCCCGAATTTCGAAGTGAGATGCTTGACGGCGCAAAGCTCGAGAAGGTGGAGGAACAGTCGAAGGGTTTGAAAGGAAGCGGATAAGAGCACTCATCCAGGCATCCTTGCGTTGCTCCGAAGCCATGTCGCAGCCTGCTGGGAACAAAAGCACTTCGTCAACGGCAGAGCGGCAGGCATCGCTTTCGGTTGACACGGGCGAACGGGAAAGCGCGTCGGCATCAGTGTGGCGGCGGCCAGACCTGTAGACAACGCGCACGTCGAAATCTTGCAACCGCAAAGCCCAGCGAGCTAATCGACCAGAGGGGTCCTTCAACGTGGACAGCCAACAAAGTGCATGGTGATCTGTAATCACGTCGAAGGGGCGGCCATAGAGATAGGGTCGAAACTTATCAAGTGCCCAGATTAGGCCAAACATTCCTTCTCCGTAACGGAATAATTCTTCTCGGCTTTGGTGAGGGTGCGGCTTGCGTATGCAACGACGTACTCATCGAATCCAGATTTGCGCTGCGCGAGCACAGCGCCGAGTCCGACACCGCTGGCGTCGGTGTGTACTTCGGTCGGAGCTGTCGGGTCAAAGTGACGCAGTATAGGCGGCGAGGTCAGTAGACGACGCAAATCTTGGAAGGCATCATCACAAGCGGGTGACCAGGCGTAATCGTTCAAGTCGCTCCGTAGGAGCTGATTCAAGGGAGCGGTGATGGACGCAAAATTCCGAATGAAGCGGCGAAAGTAAGAACACAGGCCAAGGAAGCTGCGAAGTTCTCTTACGGAGGAAGGTTTTGGAAAATCAGCAACTGCACGGAGCTTGGCGGCGTCAGGAAGAATACCGTCTTTATACACTACATGGCTACAGATGGTGAGCTGACTTGCGCCAAAGTGGCATTTCTTCAGGTTGAGCTGAAGGCCGGCGGAAGTTAGGCACTGTAAGACTTCCTCCAGCCTACAGAGATGGCTGGGAAAATCGGGCTAAAAATTAACCACATCATCTAAGTAGCACAGGCACGTTTTCCACTTGAGACCACGCAAAAGGTTGTCCATCATACGTTCAAATGTTGCGGGGGCGTTGCAAAGCCCGAAATGCATAACACGAAATTCATATAGGCCATCTGGTGTTAGAAAGGCCGTTTTAGGTTGGTCTTCGGGTGCCATAGGGACTTGACAATAGCCGCTACGTAAGTCGGTGGAAGAGAAGAACTCCGCGCCTTGGCGACAGTCAAGGGCGTAGTCAATTCTCGGAAGAAGGTAAACATCTTTACGAGTTATTTTGTTAAGACGACGGTAATCGACACAGAATCGAATCGATTCATCCTTCTTCTTAACAAGAACAACGGGAGATGCCCAGGGCTATCCGAAGGCTGAATGACGCCGCGCGTGAGCATGTCAGCTACTTGATCATTCATAGCACGGCGCTCTGTCGTGGATACACGGTATGGTCTTTGTCGTAGTGGCGCACTGGTACCCGTGTCGATGCGATGACAAACAGTTGACGCGCGGCCCAAGGGAACATGCTGGCAGTCGAAAGACGAACGGAACTTGTCGAAAAGGCGTAGAAGCTGGTTTCGATGGGAAACAGTCAACGTGTCGGCGATGGAGCCATGTAAAACATCGGGCGAAGTCGGCTCCTGCGCGGGGTTACAGGTCACTCCGGCGACCTCATGAGTGGTGGTGGAACCAGTTGGCATGTCAATGATGGCAGCAGGGTCGACACACTGGACGCGTCCAATGCACTCCCCACGAAGCAAAGTGAGAGGACAGGACAATCGGTTGGCGACGAACAGTCTGCTGACACCGGCATGAACGTCCAAAAGAGCGAAAGGCAGCGGGGAGCATTTGCGACGAGCGAAAATTGTAGATGGCTAAAAAAGGGCGCTGGCATCATCAACAATGTTGCATGGCACCGTGGCAAGGGCAGATGAGCGCGGTGGAATTGTAACGTCTTCGGCAACAAATATTTTATCCTCAGGTTCACGAGCGTCAAGGAGTGGGGCATGACACAGCGTTTGAAATTCCACTGCAGCACAAGAACAGTCGATGACGGCCTTATTAGCGGAAAGGAAGTCCCAGCCCAAAATAAGATCGTGCGAACAAGAACACAGCACCAAAAATTCGACGATGTAGAGGAGGCCGTTGATCACAACGCGAGCAGTACACGCAGCTGCAGGTGTGATGCGGTCGGCGCTTGCAGTACGAAGTGATACATTTGACAGGGGCGTCGTAACCTTTCTGAGCGAACGGCAAAGATGGGCACTAATAATTGAAACTGCGGCACCAGTGTCAACGAGAGCGAGTGCAGCGACGCCGTCCACATGCACATCAAGAACATTAGTCGGAGAAGGGAGAGGCCTTGGTCTGTTCGTGGGTGACGCAGTTCTTGCCTCTGGAACTGCGGTGATTAGTTTTCCCGTTCAGGCGTAGAAGGACGATGACGCATCGGCGAAAGCGAGCGGCGTCGAGGCGATGGCGAACGGCGGTCAACAAGAGGGCGGTGGTCGGAGTAGGAAGACATCGGGCCAGGGTTCTGAGACGCGGAGGATGACGGGTATGGGGGAAACGTATGGTTCGTTGTCAAAGCTGCGGCGGTAGGATGGTGCACGGCGACGGCAAAATCGTGCAATATGGCCAGGTAGACCACACGCAAAACATATTGGCCGGTTGTCAGGAGTGCGCCATTGTCCACTGCTGTGTGGGTACCGCGGCTGAACGAACTCAGGAGCTGGACGCAGTGGCACGGCTGATGGGCATGGCGCAAAGGCCTGAGGTGGTGGCCGCGCGAGAGCCTCGGCGTAGCTGAGAGCTGCAGTCACCTCGGGAAAAGCAGCGGGAGTCGCCAACGGCAGAGTCTCGTGGGCAGAAGGGAGAGCTGCGCACACTTGCTCGTGGATGACCTGGCGAAGGTTGGCCGGCAAAGGCGAGGGTGGTGGCGTGGTTGAGGACAGCAGCGAAAGCTGACGAGCGACCTTAGCACGGATGAACTCCTTTATCTGGCCAAGCAGGGAGTCCATCTCAGGAGCCGCGGTCATGCTCGCGAGGATTTCGTCGGACACAGGTGGGCGCCGCGTGAGAAGACGCTGTCTGCAGAGCTCGTCGAAACTCTGACAAAGCTCAATGACCTGAGAAACAGTGCCTGGGTTTTTGGACAGCAGCATATGAAAGGCATCGTCGGAAATGCCCTTCATGATGTGGCGTACCTTGTCCGCCTCCGCCATCGTCGGGTTGACACGCCGGCAGAGGTCGACGATGTCCTCTATGTAGCTGGTGAACGTTTCACCAGTTTGCTGGGATCGGCTTCGTAGCCGTTGTTCAGCGCGAAGTTTGCGCACGCCAGGGCAGCCGAAAACGTCTGTGATGCTGGTTTTGAAGCTAGCCCACGTGCGGAGATCGGCTTCCTGGTTTTTGAACCAGAGCTTGGCGACGCCCGATAAATAGAATATTGGGTTGGCTACCTTGAAGGGATCGTCCCATTTGTTGGTGTTGCTGGTGCGTTCATACGATTCCAGCCAATCTTCAACGTCTTTCTCATCGGTGCCGCTGAAGATGTCAGGATCCCGCTGACGCTGGGCACCGGCACATACGATGGCTGGAGTAACCGGTGGGGATGTCGGGCTGGGGTCGTCGGGCATGGCGGACGGCAGAGTTCGGTTGCGTAATTCCAGGCTGGGGGAAAACCACAGCACCTCCACCAGAATATAATATGAATACAGGACACGAGAACAGCAGGCAGCGTGTCTCAACCAGAGCAGCTCAGGCAATCTCGAGCTCGCGCCTCCCGGACGACTGGCGATGTGGCTGCAGCGCCGGTCATTCCTCTTTACTACAATATATATATATATATATATATATATATATATATATATATATATATAATAGAAGACCGAGACCGACCGAGCTCTCAAGCGCTTTTTATTGCAAAAAAGAAACGCCCCTACTCATGCGCGAAGAAGTAGAAGAACACGGAAGGTGATGATGGCTATCTACAAATGAAAAGGACGAAGTACGTTAATAGTGCTTACACTAACTTCCCCCCGTCATGGAAGCGGACAGCCTGGCCACAGATTAGAGGTTATCTAAACGGGGAGTGAAGGGCTTCATCCGCGAGACGTGCACAATTTCGGCATTCCGGCGGCGCCGGTCAGTGACGTAGTGTACTGGGCGCACGAGATAGTTCACTGCAGACGTTTGCTGCACAACGGTGTATGGGCCAATATAGCGTTGAAGGAACTTCTCACAGAGGCCTGGAGTTCGGACTGGAGTCCAAAGCAGGACTTGGTCTCCAGGGAGAAAACGGAGGTCATGGCGTTTGTTGTCGCAGAGACGTTTGCGCTCAGCTTGGGTAGCTTCCGTGCTTTGCCGGGCCATTTGACGGCAATGTGCAACTCGGGCAGCAAAATCTTCAGGAAGGGACGCGTTAGGCGAAGAAGGTGCTAAAAAGAATTATCTGTCAAATATGGTGGAAGGAGATCTTCCATATACAAGAAAGAAAGGGCTGTAGCCGGTAGTCCATTGAATAGCAGTATTATAGGCGAATGTCACAAAAGGAAGAATTTTATCCCAGTTAGTTTGGTCAGGCCGGATGTACATGGTAATCATGTCAGACAGCGTACGGTGGAAGTGCTCAGTGAGGCCTTTGGTTTGCGGATGATAGGTAGAAGTAGATTTGTGCACGGCATCAGTGGCCCGAAGAACTTCCTCGAGAACTTGCGTAATAAACACCTTGCCACGGTCACTCAGAAGAATGCGAGGAGCCCCGTGGCGCAAGACGATGGAGCGCAAGAAAAAGTCAGCGACCTCAGACGCGGTACCGGCTCGCAGAGGGGCAGTCTCGGCATATCTGGTTAATTGGTCGACCGAAGTGACAATCCAACGGTGACCGGAGGGTGTCAAAGGCAAGGGACCATATAAATCAATGCCAACAAATGCAAAAGGTGCGTCCGGCCAAGGGAGAGGTGGTAGTAAACCAGTAGGAGGGGATGTCGAGCGTTTTCGGTGCTGACACGACGCACAAGAGGCAATGTATTTGGCCACCGTTGTGGATAGGCCAGGCCAGAAGCAGCGGGGCTTGATGCGGTCGTAAGTCTTGTGGAAGCCTAAGTGGGCAGCCGATGCGTCGTCGTGAAGTGCCTCTAATACGCGCCGGTGAAGGCAGCGAGGTAGAACCGGGACCCACCGGTGACCTGTTGGGTGATAAACGTAGCGGTGTAGCACGCCACTTTGTAGGCGGAATTGTCGAAGTTGGCGTCGCATGCGGCTGTTGGGTGGTTCGGCGAATCCACTAAGGCGATCCATGAGAGTTCGACAGTAGGAGTCGGCCCGCTGATGCAAGACGAGATCAGAGCGTGATGAAAGCGTAGCTAGGTCCAGGGGCGTTATCGAGAGCTGGTGTGGGGCAGGCGTAGCATCGGAACGACGTGGTGGGGAACACGACGGCGCGTTACCGGGAGAGAGCGAGAGTGGGCAGCGAGACAATGCGTCTGCATCATGATGACTTTTTCCATACTTGTACTTTATTGTAAAGTCATATTCCTGCAAGCGGAGTATCCAGCGTCCTAAGCGTCCTGATATGTTTTTCATTGATGACAGCCAACACAGAGCATGATGGTCGGTGACGATGGTGAAGTGGCGGCCGTAAAGGTATGGGCGAAATTTCTGAATCGACCAGACGATAGCCAGGCACTCTTGCTCTGTAATGGTATAGTTCCGCTCAGCTGGAGAAAGTGTTCGGCTGGCATATGCGATGACTTGCTCTTTAGAGCCTGCATTACGTTGCAGTAGTACTGCGCCAATACCTTGTGCACTTGCGTCAGTATGGAGTATGGTGGGGGCTCGATCATCGAAGCGGCGAAGCACTGGTCCGGAAGTAAGATGTTGCTTAAGAGCTTGAAAAGCCGACTCGCATTCGTTAGTCCATGTGAAAGAGGCAGCCGTAACCAGTAGCTTGTGTAGAGGACCTGCTATGGCAGCAAAGTTGCGTATAAATCGACGAAAATATGAAGCCAAGCCGAGGAAACTACATAGATCTTTCTGCTGCTGGGGCCGAGTGAAGTGCAGAACAGCACTAATCTTATCAGGGTCTGGCTGGATGCCATCTTTTGAGACGACGTGGCCCAATACTTTTATGGTCTTGCTTGCAAATTTGCATTTTTTGTATTGATCTGGAGAACAGCATTTGCAAGGCACTTGAGAACTTCGTCTAATCGATGAAGATATTGGCTGAAGTTAGACGAAAAGATGACAATATCGTCCAGATAACAGAGGCAGGTCTTCCATTTTAGTCCACGAAGTACGTTATCTATCATGCGCTCAAATGTGACGGGAGCGTTATAAAGGCCAAAAGGCATCACGTTAAATTCATAAAGTCCGTCTGATGTAGCGAATGCGGTCTTTTATTTGTCAGTCTCGTTCATCGGAATTTGCCAATAGCCTGATCGAAGATCAAGGCTGGAGAAATATTCCGCTCCTTGCAGTGTGTCCAAAGCGTCGTCAATTCGAGGTATTGGATATACGTCCTTGCGTGTGATCTTATTGAGCGCACGATAGTCGACGCAAAAGCGAACGGAGCCATCCTTTTATTGCGATAGCAATTATATGGACACTCAAAAGCAGATTTCTGCCGTCGGCGTCGCCGTCGCCGTCGCCGTAGCCGTCGCCGTCGCCGTCGCCGTCGCCGTGAGGTTCCGTATGACGTCATTTGGAGAAGAAATCGTCGCCGCGCGCCGAACGCTGTATGTGCGAGTGAAAGGGCGCGAGGGGCGCGTCTTTCACGGGGAGTGAACGCACGGCGGAGAACAAACGCGCGTTCTGCGCCGTGCTCGCTTAAGGGCTGCAAAAGTAGGCGTCTCTGTTCTCCTTCGCAATCACCATGTATCTAGAGCAAACGCGCCTTCTTTCGACGAGCGAGAGGCCGTGGGGGAGGGGGAGGGAAGGGAGGCGACGTTTAGCTGCGGCACGCAGTGCCTATTTATATCAGAGGCTCCGGCAACAGTCACCAACGCCGCACGCATTTTGAGCGAACGCGGGCAAAACGCCGATGGCGTCTTCAACAGTTCTGCGTGTTGCCGATGTTGCTGCATGTCCAAGTTTATACAGCTGATAAAGCTAATATCATTACTCCGTATAGCTCTCTACAAGTTTGCTATCGCAATTGATGCTTCGCCTTTCAGGTGAAACTGCGACAACTTTTTCTTTACCAGAACCATGGGAGAAGCCCAGGAGCTAGATGAAGGTCGAATTATCTTCCGCGCAAGCATGTCAGCAACCTGTTGTTCAATGACCCTCCGTTTGGACGGCGAGACACGATAGGGGCGTCGTCGTATGATAGCGGAACCATCAGTTTCGATGCGGTGTGAAGCCACAGAAGTTTGGCTCAACACAGGGGAACAGCTACCGAAACAAGCTTTGTGCTTCACCAAGACCGCCAGTAAGGCTTCGGACTGCGCGGCGGTTAGGTCAGAACCAAGAACGGCTGGGGGAGGGAAAGAATCATCCAAACCTGAGGTTGGTGCTGGCGATGAAGAAGGGCAAAGCGTGACTATAGAGATAGGTTGAGTGTCGGCGAGGGTTGCCACAGTCATCCCTTCGGGCAGCATCACAGGATCTGGGGTCGTGTTGCAGGCAGACAGAAGGGCGCGGCCACGTGAAAACCGGACGAGACAGGCGGCAATGAGGATTCCAAGAGAAGTACAGCGGGAAGAAGGGGCGACTAGAGCGTCTCCGTCGGTGATCTGCCGGGATGTTACGGATACAACGTCTTCGTGACCAGGACGCAGGACGTAGTCTACATCAATGGAAAAGTTCACGCATGAAGGTGAAGACTCCGTAACAGGTGCAAGCGCTGTATCCGCGATGTGGACAACTTCCCCTCTACATGAAATGACGGCTGAAGCAGAATGTAGGAAGTCCCAACCCAAGATAAGTTCATGGATACACGTTGGAAGCACGATAAACTGAATGTGGTGGCGAATGCCGTCGATGAGAACACGAGCAGTACACTGTCCGTCGGGGTGAATGAATGCATTATTAGCACCACGCAAAATAGGCCCAAGATAAGGCGTTTTCACTTTCCGGAGCAGTGAACACAGATCACTATGAAGAACAGAAACGGCGGCACCAGTATCGATGAGAGCAGACGCGGGAACACCTTCAACAGTTACATAAAGCATGTTGGCCAGGCGAACAGGAGGAATTTTTGAAGACCGATAGGAAGCAGTTTTCCCTCCAAAAACTGCAACAGTTAGTTTTCCGAGTGCTGGTCGGCAACATGGGAAGTGGGGCGAAGCGGCGATGTAGAGCGCCGGTAAAGCGAAGGAGAACGACGTCTGGCCGAACGGGAACTATGAGGCAGATTCGGAGCAGCTAGAGGAGACGGGGAACGCTGCTGAGGGTACGAGTACGATCCGGGATAGTAGGCGTCTGGTCGGCGAGTGCGGTCTCTCTCGTGCTCAGCATAGCCTCGTCTTTCATCCTGCTGGCGACGGCGGCAGAAGCGAGATATATGGCCGCGTATACCACAGTAAAAACAAACCGGACGAGGTGGACGCCATGGAGGGTAGGATGGCGCAGCAAGTGCTCTGGTTCCCATCGAAGCCAAACGGTCATAGGTAACGTCAGTAGGCACGGAGGTCAGGGTAGGGGTGGGTAGCGAAGCAACATCCGCGTAAGTAGGTGAGGGGCGCGCTACCGGAGCAAGATGCGTCGTGGCTGTAGTCATCGCTGTCAACTCCTGCTTTACGACCTCGCGCAAGTCGAAGGGGGGGGGGGAGGGGGCACAGGCAGCAGGTTAACGCCTCAGGTCTAGTATTTGAAGCCCTTCGCGGATGATGGCGCGGATGGGAGCACGTAGATCTGAAGAATGGGGAACGTGAGGATCGCTACTGTCGTGTTGAAGACGAAGAGACTGCATCTCGTCCAGGCGCTGACACGTGGCAGCGATGTCTTCGACAGAAGCCGGATTTTGTACGATTAAGGCGTTGAACGCGACAGACCCAATGCCTTTTAATATGTGTCGAACGCGTTCGGCTTCCGTCATGCTAGGGTTCGCACGGCGGCACAGAGCCAAGACATCCTCTATGTATAAGGTGTAAGACTCTTGTGGAAGTTGGAGGCGCGTGCCCAGCTTCTGCTTGGCGACTTCTGGGCGGCTAGACGAGGAAGCGAAGATTTGCCTCAGCTTGGCGGTAAACGTGGACCAATCCACGATGTCGGATTCATGATTGAAATACCACGTCTTTGCAACACAGGTCAAGTAGAATGCGACGTGCCTCAATTTCTGGGTATCGTTCTATTTATTGCAAGAACTCACGCGGTCGTAGTTGTCGATCCAATCGTCGACGTCATCACCGCGGAGTCCCGCGAAGACAGGGGGATCGCGTTGTGGGCACGCCACAGTGCAAGACGACACCGCAGGCGGTGTCGTTTGTGTGGTAGGGTTAGAGGCGCCGGAAGAGCCGGGGTTGGAATTGTCCATCATTGTAGGGGTAACCGGGCGCAGGCGGTGACCGGAACGTAGCTCCAGCGAGGACGGGAACGCGAGAAGACGTCGGGGTCTTGACGTACCTCCACCACTTTATAAGACCGAGACCGACCGAGCTGTCAAGCGCTTTTTATTCCAAAAAGGAAACGCCCCAGCTCATGCGCGAAGAAGTAGAAGAACAGGGAAGGTGATGATGGCTATGTACAAATGAAAAGGACCAAGTACGTTAATAGTGCTTACAATATTGCCACGAGACAGTGAAGGGGCTGCTACTGTCAGTCGGACGAAGACGACGGCGACGAAGTGGCCAGAGGCGCGCGACAGCCTTGCATTCGTCGCTGCTGCTTGTCCAAACCTTGTATATAGCCATACTAACTCCCTAAATAAATGTGATCCCCGTAACAATATATATATATATATATATATTGTGAGACGACACACGGGACAAAGGCAGAGCTCTTGTATTTCAACGCAGCACGAGACAGCCAACGAGCACCCACCCAATAAATGATGATTATGATTATGAGGATGGGTAGATACAGATGAAGATGTGATGAACTGCACAGTTAGCGCTCACAGTAATTTCCCCCCTCACGAAAGCGGTCGGTACGGTACGGTAGAAACGCTACGAGCGCCGAAGATACGGCTTCAGGCGGGAGACGTGAACGATTGCAGTGCTGCGGCAACGGCGGTCAGTAACCGAGGTAACAGGAGCCACGCTACAGTTCCCGGCAGATGTTCATTCAAGCACGGTATATGGGCCGCAGTACCTATGAAGAAATTTTTCACACAGCCCCGGAACTCGAACAGGTGTCCACAGGAGCACTTCGTCGCCTGGGCGGAACGAAATGACACGACCATAGGTCGGCAGTGAGGGAGAATGCTCACTCACACTAACTCACCATAATTTTTCCATGCCCTGCACTCACTCACGTTCACACTCACCTCCACTCAAAGTCACAGCATTCATTCGCACTCGCACTCACTTCCACTCACACTCACTGGCACTCACTCGCACTCGCACTCACTTCCACTCACAATCACAGACACTCACTCGCACTCGCACTCATCTCCACTCACACTCACAGGCACTCACTCACACTTGCACTCACCTGCACTCACACTCACTGGTACTTACTCGCACTCGAACTCACTTCCACTCACACTCACTGGCACTCACCCGCACTCGCACTCACTTCCACTCACACTCACTGGCACTCACTCGCACTCACACTCACCTCCACTCACACTCACTAGCACTCACCCACACTCGCACTCATCTCCACTCACACTCACTGGCACTCACTCGCACTCACCTCCACTCACACTCACTAGCACTCATCCGCACTCGCACTCACTTCCACTCACAATCACAGACAATCACTCGCACTCGCACTCATCTCCACTCACACTCACACGCACTCACTCGCACTCACCTCCACTCACACTCACTAGCACTCACCCGCACTCGCACTCATCTCCACTCACACTCACTGGCACTCACTCGAACTCGCACTCACCTCCACTCACACTCACATCACTCACTCGCACTCGCACTCACTTCCACTCACAATCATTTCCACTCACAATCACGGACACTCACTCGCACTCGCACTCATCTCCACTCACACTCACAGGCACTCACTCGCACTCGCACTGACCTGCACTCACACTCTCAGGTACTTACTCGCACTCGAACTCACTTCCACTCACACTCACTGGCACTCACTCGCACTCGCACTGACTTACACTCAATGGCACTCACTCGCACTCG
Organism: Dermacentor silvarum; assembly: GCF_013339745.2. Taxonomy (NCBI): domain Eukaryota; kingdom Metazoa; phylum Arthropoda; class Arachnida; order Ixodida; family Ixodidae; genus Dermacentor; species Dermacentor silvarum. The sequence goes on along the minus strand of NC_051161.1, from coordinate 55,914,048 downwards.
CACTCACCTCCACTCACACTCACTAGCACTCACCCACACTCGCACTCATTTCCACTCACACTCACTGGCACTCACTCGCACTCGCACTCACCTCCACTGACACTCACTAGCACTCACCCACACTCGCACTCATCTCCACTGACACTCACACTCACTGGCACTCACTCGCACTCGCACTCATCTCCACTCACACTCACACGCATTCACTCGCACTCGCACTCACCTCCACTCACACTCACTAGCACTCACCCGCACTCGCACTCATCTCCACTCACACTCACTGGCACTCACTCGAACTCGCACTCACCTCCACTCACACTCACAGACACTCACTCGCACTCTTCTCCACTCACAATCACTTCCACTCACAATCACAGACACTCACTCGCACTCGCACTCATGTCCACTCACACTCACAGGCACTCACTTGCACTCGCACTGACCTGCACGCACTTTCACTGGTACTACTCGCACTCGAACTCACTTCCACTCACACTCACTGGCACTCACTCGCACTCGCACTCCCACTCACACTCGCACTCACCTCAACTCACACTCACTAGCGCTCACCCACACTCGCACTCATCTCCACTCACACTCACTGGCACTCACTCGCACTCGCACTCACCTCCACTCACACTCACTGGCACTCACTCGAACTCGCCCTCACCTCCACTCACACTCACAGGTACTTACTCGCACTCGAACTCCCTTCCACTCACACTCACTGGCACTCACTCTCACTCGCACTCACCTCCACTCACACTCACTAGCACTCACCCACACTCACAATCACTTCCACTCACAATCACAGACACTCACTCGCACTCATCTCCACTCACACTCACAGGCACTCACTCGCACTCGCACTGACCTGCACTCACACTCACTGGTACTTACTCGCACTCGCACTCACTTCCACTCACACTCACTGGCACTCACTCGCACTCGCACTCACCTCCACTCACACTCACTAGCACTCACCCGAACTCGCACTCATCTCCACTCACACTCACTGGCACTCACTCGAACTCGCACTCACCTCCACTCACACTCACAGGTACTTACTCGCACTCGAACTCCCTTCCACTCACACTCACTGGCACTCACTCTCACTCGCACTCACCTCCACTCACACTCACTAGCACTCACCCACACTCACAATCACTTCCACTCACAATCACAGACACTCACTCGCACTCATCTCCACTCACACTCACAGGCACTCACTCGCACTCGCACTGACCTGCACTCACACTCACTGGTACTTACTCGCACTCGCACTCACTTCCACTCACACTCACTGGCACTCACTCGCACTCGCACTCACCTCCACTCACACTCACTAGCACTCACCCGAACTCGCACTCACCTCCACTCGCACTCATGGCACTCACTCGCACTCGCACTCACCTCCACTGACACTCACTAGCACTCACCCACACTCGCACTCATCTCCACTCACACTCACACTCACTGGCACTCACTCGCACTCGCACTCATCTCCACTCACACTCACACGCATTCACTCGCACTCGCACTCACCTCCACTCACACTCACTAGCACTCACCCGCACTCGCACTCATCTCCACTCACACTCACTGGCACTCACTCGAACTCGCACTCACCTCCACTCACACTCACAGACACTCACTCGCACTCATCTCCACTCACAATCACTTCCACTCACAATCACAGACACTCACTCGCACTCGCACTCATGTCCACTCACACTCACAGGCACTCACTTGCACTCGCACTGACCTGCACTCACACTCACTGGTACTACTCGCACTCGAACTCACTTCCACTCACACTCACTGGCACTCACTCGCACTCCCACTCACACTCGCACTCACCTCAACTCACACTCACTAGCGCTCACCCACACTCGCACTCATCTCCACTCACACTCACTGGCACTCACTCGCACTCGCACTCACCTCCACTCACACTCACTAGCACTCCCCCACACTCGCACTCATCTCCACTCAAACTCACACGCACTCACACTGACCTCCACTCACACTCACTAGCACTCACCCACACTCGCACTCATCTCCACTCACACTCACTGGCACTCACTCGCACTCGCACTCACCTCCACTCACACTCACTAGCACTCACCCACACTCGCACTCATCTCCACTCACACTCACAGACACTCACTCGCACTCGCACTCATCTCCACTCACACTCACACGCACTCACTCGCACTCGCACTCACCTCCACTCACACTCAGTAGCACTCACTCGCACTCATCTCCACTCACACTCACTGGCACTCACTCGAACTCGCACTCACCTCCACTCACACTCACAGCACTCACTCGCACTCATCTCCACTCACACTCACTGGCACTCACTCGAACTCGCCCTCACCTCCACTCACACTCACAGGTACTTACTCGCACTCGAACTCCCTTTAACTCACACTCACTCTCACTCGCACTCACCTCCACTCACACTCACTAGCACTCACCCACACTCACAATCACTTCCACTCACAATCACAGACACTCACTCGCACTCATCTCCACTCACACTCACAGGCACTCACTCGCACTCGCACTGACCTGCACTCACACTCACTGGTACTTACTCGCACTCGCACTCACTTCCACTCACACTCACTGGCACTCACTCGCACTCGCACTCACCTCCACTCACACTCAAGGACACTCACTCGCACTCGCACTCATCTCCACTCACACTCACTGGCACTCACTCGCACTCGCATTCACCTCCACTCACACTCACTAGCACTCACCCGAACTCGCACTCACTTCCACTCGCACTCATGGCACTCACTCGCACTCGCACTCACCTGCACTCACACTCACTGGCACTCACTTGCACTCGCACTCACCTGCACTCACAATCACTGGCACTCACTCACACTCGCACTCACCTTCACTCACGCTAACTGGCACACACTCGCACTCACCTGCAATCACACTCACTCGCACTCACCCCTTTGAAATAAGTGCGAGTGTGAGTGAGTGTACTCATGAGTCACTGTGCCGAACGATACCGCTCACAATTCGTGTATGTTCGTAACGAAGCTTCCAATTTAGCACTTCTTGCATCGAGAGTGCGCCAAGGCAGTGTTTTGGACCCAGTTTTATTTTTAATATACATAAAAGATTTGCCTTCCCGATTACATGGTAACATCCGTCTACTCGCTGACTATTGTATTTCGTACCGCGAAATTAATCAGAGTGATCACCATATACAAAATTCTGCCTTTTCTTGGTGTCAGGAGTGGCAGATGAGTCTAAATGCCCAAAAATCTCTGACGCTAACAGTAAGAAAGAAACAGATATCTGAGTTTACTTACATTATTAATGACACACCTCGCACTAGTGCATTTGAGCGTAAATATTTAGATGTCCCTTTAACATGCGCTCTCCAATGGGAAAGCCATGTTAACAAAATAACCTCAAGTGGGAATCAATGTCCATGCTGAACACTAAAGCGACTCTTCTTTCTGAGAAGACACCTTCGTCTTGCGCCCCCAGATAAAATTTTCTGGCCTACAAAATGCTTGTTCGAACAGTGCTGGAGCACGCCAATATTGTATGGTTTCCGTACACAAATAAACTCATTGCAAGAATGGAATGGGTGCAGAGGAAGGCAATAAGGTTCTGTTTTAATAAGTACAAGTTAACGGATTAATTGACTGAATTATTAAAGAGAGCTGGTTTATTAACACTGCAAAGTAGAGCAAAACTAGCACGACTAAAGTTTTCGTTTCAATTTATTCATGGTGACATAAACACTGACGTTAGCCCCAACCTCACTTTCTCCATCTATCTGTCATTGACATTAGACGTGTGCATGCTTGCCGCCCATGCTCGCTAAGCTCCCCTTCGGTCGGATTGAGCCAAGCGAGCGGGAAATAGAGGGAGAGATTGACTGTCTGTATACTTAGTCAACCACTTAACGCCGAAGGGAGAACAAAGTGGTATCTATCATTGCATCTTCGTTTTTTCTCCATGTATGCGAGCGTGCGTGTCTGTTATTCTGTGCTAACTTGGCTAGTCCCTCTTCCGCTCTGCCTGTTTACATAAGGAGCTTGTACGTGTACGTTTAAGAGGAAAGCAGGAAGAAAATGAGGAGCCATTCCACCCTGTGAAGGCGGATGACCAGCGAAGGTGTAGCAAATCACACAGTACTAAGCGTCTTCACTCAGTGGAAGTCATGGCAAACTTTGCCGGTGATGATTTGGATATGTGTGCCATCATCGCTCCAGCCCATACATATTCCCTGGCGTGTTAAGGAAAATGTCGCAGTTTCGCCCGACAGGTGAAGCTTCGATAGCGATAGCAAATTAGTAGAGAGCTATACGAAGCGAGGATAGTAGTTTAATGGGCCGTATAAGCTTGTAAACATTCACCTACTAACTAAATCGACAAGCACGGTGTCACGCGCGCACGGGTAAACACGAACGCATCTCACTCGATGACCGCGAAAACTCGCTGTCAGAACGCTGGAGTAAGGAGGCGCAGCTATAGCCGCGAGCGAATTGACCTTCGTGCCGCCTCTCGCTTCAAAGCGAACTAAACGTCCAAAACACAGTGCATACGAAGTTACCGGCTCTAGTTGAACATAGTTCACGTCGCAAATCGCTTTGAAGAGGAGGCCCGCGCGGGCGGGCACTTTTCCCACGTCGCAGATCGCTTTCATGACACGACACCCACGCGGCCGCCGCCGGAGCAAGACCACCCTACCCCCCTCCGCTTCCCTCCGTGTTTGACGCGCGACAGAAGCAGCGCGCTTCCACCCCGCCTTTTCCCTCGCGCGCGCGAGATGGAGCAGCAAGTGTCGGCTGACCCTCGCAAGCTTGCACTCGCACACGCAACGTACCGCCCGCACGCGGCGACGATTTTACCGTGTTTGGACTTTATACGGAACCTCACAACGACGTTCACGACCACGGCAGAAGTTCGCTTGGAGTGTACACATAATTGCTATCGCAATATAATATATCCGCTCATTTCATTATACATTGTTTCACTCATGCCTGAACCTTGCATTATTACAACCTTAGTGAGTGGTTTCTATCTTGGCGTGCACAATCTGCTAGCGCGATAAGTCATCACCGCGAGTGAGCTTGTACACACAACGCGCCTCCATTTTTCCGCAAGCAAGGTGAACCGATATCACCTCTGTTTATCGTTCAGGCACTCACCACGTTCACACTCACTTCCACTCACAAGCACTCACTCATGTTCACACTCACCTGCACTCACACTCACGTTCACACTCACCTCTATACACCCAGAAGTACTCAGTCACGTTCACACTCATCGCCACTCACACTCACAGGCACTCACCACGTTCACACTCACACTTCCACTCACACTCATTGGCTCTCACCTCTACTCACACTCACTGGCGCTCACCTCCACTCACACTCACTGGTACTCACTCACTCACTGGCACTCACCTCCGCTCACTCACACTCACCTGCACTCACACTCACTCACACTCACCGGCACTCACTCGCACTCACACTCACTGGCACTCACTCTCACTCGCACTCACTTCCACTCACACTCACTGATACTCACGCTCACTTCCACTCGCACTCACTGGCACTCACTCGCACTCACACTCACCTCCACTCACACTCACTGGCACTCACTCGCACTCGCACTCACATGCACTCACACTCACTGGCACTCACACTCGCACTCACCTGCACTCACACTCACAGGCACTCACTCGCACTCACGTGCACTCACACTCACTGGTACTCACTCACACTCGCACTCACTTGCACTCACACTCACTGGCACTCACTCTCACTCGCGCTCACTTCTACTCACACTCACTGGCACTCACTCGCACTCGCGCGCACCTGCACTCACACTCACTGGCGCTCACTCGCACTCACCTGCACTCACACTCACTTGCACTCACTCGCACTCGCACTCACGCCTTTGAAATGAGTGCGAGTGAGTATGAGTGAGTGCACTCATGAGTGAGTGCGCCGACCTATGTCACACGACGGGTCGCATCACAACGGACTTTCCTCTTGGCCTGAATGGTCGCGGTGTTGGCTCGCGCAATTTCGCGGCAGTGGTCGACGCGGGCGGCGAACAGAAGGAACAGAAGGCATAGAAAGGTGGTGTCCAAAACAAGAGACGGTGCACGGCCGTACACGAGGAAAAAGAGCCTGTAGTTTGTTGTGCATTGAACGGCAGTATTATAAGCAAACGTGATGACAGGACGTATAGTGTCCCAGTTTGTGTGGTCGGGTTTAACTTACATGGAGATCATGTCGGACAGACTTCGATGGAAACGCTCGGTAATACCATTGGTTTGGGGATGATGCATTGAGGTGGTCTTATGGATGGTGTTTGAGGCCTGCAGGACTTGAGCAAGTATATGGGAAAGAAATGTCTTGCCACGGTCACATAGAACACGAGGCGCTCCGTGGCGCAAGATAATGGCGTGTAGGACAAACTCGGCGACTTGAGAGGCCCCGCCAGAAGGAAGAGCTGCCGTCTCAGTGCAGCGAGTGAGATGGTCCACGGTGGTGACATTCCAGCGGTGACCCGCGGGTCCGTATAAGTCGATATTCCCGAATTCGAAGAGAACGGATGGACACGGCAATGATTGTAAAGGGCCTGTGGGAAGAGAGGTTGAACGTTTTCGATGTTCGCATGACGCACATGAACTGACGTACTTGGCAACACTAGTAGACAGGCAAGGCCAAACACGGCGAGTCTTAATGCTGTCGTAGGTTTTGTGAAATCCTAAGTGGCCAGCCTTTGGGTCATCGTAAAACGCTTGTCAAATTTGCAGTCGACGTGAGCGAGGGAGGAACGGGACCCATAGGTGACCGGTAGGGTGTTAAACTTGCCGAAATAATGATCCATCATGATGTTTAAACCGTGCAAGTTGTCTTAAGCGGCTGTTGGGAGGACGGGATTAGCCATTGAGCCGGTCGATAATTGTGCGGCTGTATGTATCTGGAGCTTGGAGGGAGTCAAGGTCTCCTGATGACAGAATATCTACCGAGGTCGCGAACCGTATCGGGCCCATTGTTGTGGTCGTTTGGGTGGGCGGTGCCAAACGCATGGAAGGTAAGACATGGGCATTTGGCGACAGTGGGCAGCGAGATAAAGCGTCAGCATCTTGGTGTTACCTGCCAGACCTATATGTCACAGTGTAGTCATACTCCTGCAAACGCAGCACCCAGTGACCCAGGCATCCGGACAATATCTTCAGGGAGGACAACCAACACAGAGCATGATGGTCAGTCACAATTGTGAATTGGCGACCATATAAATAGGGGCAACATTTTTGTATGGACCATACGATGGCAAGGCATTCCTGTTCTGTGATAGTACAGTTTCGCTCAGCAGGATAAAGATACGAGTCACGTAGGCCGCAACTTGCTCTTCGGGCTCGCGGTTCCGCGGCAGCAGGACAGTGCCGATTCCGTGCTCACTTGCGTCAGCGTGTAGGATAGTAGAGACCGTGGGATCAAAGTGACGAAGCACTGGTCCTGACGTGAGGCATCGCTTGAGGGTCTGAAAGGCGGCTTCACATTCATCCGTCCAGGTAAAGGGTGTGGTCGTGGTCAGAATTTTATGAAGAGGAACTGCTGTAGTCGCGAAGCCACGGACAAAGCGGCGGAAGTACGACGCTAATCCGAGAAAGCTTCGAAGGTCTTTAGGTGTGGTTGGCTTTGGGAAATGTTGTACAGGCAGCGACCTTGTCGTGATCTGGCTCAATGCCGTGCTTGCTGATCACGTGACCTAAGACTTTGATGATGCGGCTGGCAAATCGACACTTTTTAGTATTGAACTGAATACCAGCCTTGGCTAGACACGTGAGAACGTCGTCTAAACGTTCTAGGTGCTGGGAGTAGTCGGACGAAAATATGACATTGTCGTCCAGGTAACACATGCAGGTTTTCCATTTGAGGCCCCACCGTACGGTATCGATCATTCGTTCAAATGTGGCTGGCGCATTGCACAGACCAAAAGGCATTACATTCAATTCTAAAGGGTCATCAGGTGTACCAAATGCCGTCTTCTCTTTGTCGGACTCATGCATATCCAGAATGCAAGTCGAGGCTCGAAAAGTATCCGGCACCTTGTAAGGTATACAAAGCATCGTCAATACGGTTACGAAGCATTGCGTATGAGCCGGCCATTAAAGGACCGCTGTGCTACGCGAAGGGGAAGAAGACGGCAAATGCCGCGTGAGATGCTGTCAGCCATTCTCTGGTAGCAGCAGCCTGTAAATATTGTCTCGCCTGTGTACTTGTGAATCCCCGTGACAACTTGGTGGAGGTGCGGGGTGCCAGAAGCAGCGCTGTACAACGTAGCTCCCCCGTGGTCGTCGAGTCGGGGCATAGCCTCCTATATAGGAGGCTATGGTCGGGGTCATCATGATGACAGACGAGACCACGACCACGCCGCCTGCGCCGGCCAGTACGACGCCTGCACCAGCCCCGACAACGACGTCAACGATCCTCGTTACGCATCCTGAATAACCCGCCGTGGTTGCTCAGTGGCTATGGTGTTGGGCTGCTGAGCACGAGGTCGCGGGATCGAATCCCGGCCACGGCGGCCGCATTTCGATGGGGGCGAAATGCGAAAACGCCAGTGTACTTAGATTTAGGTGCACGTTAAAGAACCCCAGGTGGTCCAAATTTCCGGAGTCCCCCACTACGGCGTGCCTCATAATCAGAACTGGTTTTGGCACGTAAAACCCCATAATTAAAAAAAACGCATCCTGAATACCCGGGAACGTTCTGCGGTACGAATGGAGTTGACGTTGAAGATTGGATTGCCAATTATGAACGCATCAGTGAGGTCAATAGTTGGGACCCGACGACGATGCTGGCGAACGCGCTGTTTTAGGGGCGAAGCTCCTTATAGCGGCACCCGTTCCGTCCCCGTCGTCGTAGTAGTAGTGTGTAACCAGTCTGAGAAAAATGAGAAAAAGAATTCCGAAGTTGTGTCCGTAGCGCGGAATCGAACCAGGGACCCCTCGCTTCTGAGCGCGCGGCGTTAGCCCACTACGCCACGAAGCGGACATGGACACACGCACCACGATGGCAATAAATACCCAACATTAACGAAAGGCCGCGTTTCTAGCGCGTTTCTAACGCGTTTGTGCTAGCGCGTTACGGCCCGTGTAAGAAGCTGGTGTAAGACGCTGTGGCCTCTCCGCCTTACCTTCAACGCGTTTCGAACGCGCTGCCCAAAGCGGTGGCAAGTCAAGTTCAAGTCGAGGAGCGTTTATGAATACCGGGGGTATACTCTCTCAGCAGTCATGTGATGGCGTCGGCAAACGCGGTGCACGTTCCGGCATGTGTAAATGGCTGCGTAAGAAGCTGTGACCGCTCCCCCTTACTAGAGAGTACTGCACGTTTCTAACGCGTTTGTGCTAGCGTCCCCTTAAGCGGGAGATCCGATGATTCCCTCCGGAGCTTCGCCCACTCATCATCATTCACCCCGTGGATATGCTTTGATTTTTATTTTCTCAAAGGAACGGCACAGGTGTGGTTCGACAACCATGAGGCTGAGATTAGAAGTTGGGGCACTTTCAAAACAAAACTTAGTGCCTTGTTTGGGAAGCCCATGGGTCGATAGGCGGCCGAAGAGCTATCCATCCGCGCTCAGACGTCCACTGAACCATACATATCCCACATTCAGGAGATCTTGGCTCTTTGCCGTAAAGTGGACATGGACATGACGGAGTCGGATAAGGTTGGTCAAGTACTGAAGGGAATCGCAGACGATGCGTTCAACCTATTACTGTGCCAAAATTGTGCGACCGTCGACGCAATTATTGAAGAATGCCGGCGTTTCGAGCAGGTCAAAAGTCAGCGTATTGCGAGGTCATTTGCTCGGCTGCCGAACACCGCCCCGACGTCATCATGCGAAGACGGACATGCCTCTCGTCTGCAGTCGTCGCCGCCATCTGAAATTGCACGAATCGTCAGTCGGGAAATCGAAGCATTTGTTCCTGCTCTCACCAACAATGGCCACGGCGATTTTCACGTGCCGGCCGTTTCCCTGGTCCAGTCCATTGTGCGGGAGGAACTCGGCAACATGGGCTTCGCCATCTGCATCATTACTCAGTCTCGGACAACTGACTTTCGCCCTAGATCACCACCGCGCCCGAGATCACCGCCCCACGAACAACGGTTTTATCCGCGCTCTCATAATCCGGCTGAATGGCGGACGGCAGATGATCGGCCGATTTGCTTCCACTGCCGCCGTATCGGTCACGTCACGCGCCATTGCAACAACCGTTGGGTGTCGCCGTTAACCCGGGATAACACTGCTAGCCGCACCGACAACTACCGCTGTTTTCAGACCACTCAGCCATACCAGCCATACAACAGTAATAGCTACCGCCGCTTCCAGTCTTTTGAACCGTACAATGTTGATGCCACCCCTACGCCGCACAGCCGTTCCCCGTCGCCCTGAGGTCACCAGTCCTGTTCGCCGCCAGCGCGTCGGCCGTCGTAGCTCCGTAGCTTTAGTACCGTCCCGCAAAAATGAGCAAAAATAAAACCAGAATTCCAAATATTGCTTAATTTCGGCCGCATTATTAGCAAAACTAATAAAGTTACATGAATGAAATTTTGCGTCCTAAATGAAAATTTCTTGAACTCTACTTTATCCAAAATTTAGCTTCCTTGAGCATGTAGTTGCCGGGCTGTTTACAACAGAAGATTGCGATATTTGGCAATTTTCAAAAGCAAATTACCCAAAAAGTAAAAATTCAAAATTATTTTGCTAAGTCTAGGAACTATATAAATATGTCCTAAAGCTACAGAGCAAGCCGCAATGCAGTAAGTGCGGTATTTTGTTCTAAATATGGTCACAACTGAGACACAGTTCGCAAAAACCATGTATCTCATGCTTGTTCTTGAACATTTATTTCTAAATCGCATTAATTAATTTCGTTATATTATATATAGTTGGAATCTACAAGAATTAGGCTTTTTATGGTATATATCACAACTTTATATCCTAAGTAGAAGAGCCTCCACGGTTAGTCCAAAAGTACTGAAAACGGGGGGCTCGTGCCGCCGGAGTGGGACCGCCACCTTAAGCGTCCTCCAATTTTTGGTCGGTCGTTTGTCGTCTGGGGTTCGCCGTACAGCAGGATTGCGTGGTCTGGGAGCGAATTACTGGTTATTGCAGGATGTGGCCATGGAAATGGGTGCCGAATCAGGTCGGGAGACAGAGCAGGCGGTAGGGATGCCGAGGTTTGCAATTTCTTGCCGCACACCTGCCTGAATAACGGAAATAGTGCGGGCCACTTGGTCAAAGGTACCGTCAAGGGGTCGTGGGAAAAGAGGGCCCGTACTCGCCGCTTCAAGCTCTCGGCGAACGATACACGTGACGTTCTCTTGAAATGGTCGCGTGGCGGTAAAAGCGGAGCAAGGAGGACGTGGCAGGTGTGTCTGAGAGCCGGGAGAACTGTGAGACGACGCAGTGGCCTTTGGCTACCTGGAAGCGACGGCATTATTTGACAATGGCGTCGCCAGTAGAAACGTCGTTATAGATGAGCGTTAAAGACCAGCGTTATAGACGAGGTGTCGTCCGCGATTCCCTTTAGAATATGGCCCACCTTGCCAACCTCAGTCATGTGCTCGTCGACTTTCTGAAAAAGTGCGAGCAATTCCTGTATGTAGGAGACATACGATTCGGTCGACGAATGGATACGGGTGGCAAGCTCTTTTCGCGCTGCCTGTTGGCGACCTGACGGGTTGCCAAATAGGTTGCAAAGCCTCTCTTTAAAAATGCCCCAACTGGAGAGCTTGGCCTCATGGGTATGAAATCAGACACGCAGTGTCCCCTCCAGATAAAAGATCACATTGGCAAGTATGATGGTAGGTTCCGAATGGCTAACACGCTCATACATGCTAAACCAGTCGTCGATGTCAACGCCATTTTTGGTGGAGAATGTCCCAGGAGACTGGGAACTATACCGTACGTTGCGGTTGGCTCCGCAGGTGTAGGTGGCGATGGGGTGGTTCCATCGGAAGCCAGGATGAGAAGACGATGGTGCAGCCGCTTCTGAGCTCCGTGGCGAGGACGGGAACGTTCCATCTCTACCACAATGTTACGCGATGGACGAGTCGAATAGACGAGCAACTATTTACGGATTATATTTACAGCAGCTGTTCCAGCGCTGACCGGTTGGATTCACAGCGCGAGCCCAGTTCGTTCGTGTTCCTCTTTGTCCCAGTGATGGCGCCATCGCGCCTCGTTCAAACAACCAAATGCAACGCACGTGTAGCAATGCATTTACAAAATATATACAATGGGCAGAAGACAGGCATACAAGATCAAGCCTGTGGGCGTGACTATCGGCGATCGTCGTCTCCATCAGTCCTGTCATCATCGTTCGCTACTGCTGCGCCTCGTAGCATGACCCCGGTGTCGAAGGCACTCTCCCGGCTCTTGGTAGGTTCAAGTGATATCGCTTCAGTTGAGCGACGTGAACGATATCAGAGGAGGATCGCGATGTGGAGGTATGGAGAGGTTGTATCTCGTAGGTCACGTCTGTCACTTGACGCAAGACACGATACAGGCCTCAAAACGGCGAAATCAGCTTCTCACAAAGACCAATTCGCTGTGATGGTTTGCAAAGAAGCACGATGTCACCAGGGTTAAGATGGGCATCGCGGTGACAAGCGTCATATAGGCGTAGTTGCTTTTCCTGGGAAGTGGTCAGACGGAGGCGTGCAATCTCACGTGCCTCTGCAGCTCTAGATATTGCATCACGAGCATATTCTGACGTATCGAGAACAGCTGGGAGGATCGTGTCAAACGGTAGTATAGGGTCTCGCCCATGCAAGAAAAAAAAATGGAGAGAAACCAACAGAATCATCGCGAACGACAGAGCGGCATGCCAGTCACGATGGTCGGTGAAAAAGTACACTGCGAGCATTTCTGTGATAGTTCTATTGAGCCGCTGTGTGAGGCCGTTGGTCTTATGACGATACGCCGTTGTAAACTTGTGCTAGCGCAGGTGTGCAAGATGTCCTGGGCCACCTGCGAAGGAAAGTAGTTGCCCCGGTCGGTAAGGAGTTGTCGGGTAGCGCCGTGGTGAAGTCTCACAGCTTCGAGAAGGTAGTCAGCGACGTCGGTTGCACAACTGATAGAGAGAGCCCGCGCGATCGCGTACCAGGTGGTGTAGTCAGTATCAATTGTTTCCACTTGTTCCCACTGAGCGACAGAGGAAAAAAAGCCAAGGAAATCAAGACCAACCGAAAAGAATGGCTCAGATGGTATTTCAATAGACCGAAGATGGCCAGCTGGTTGGGCTGCTGGTTTTTGGCGGTGCTGACAAGATTTACAAGAGGCGACGTAACGGCAAACGGAACGGTAAATACCGGGCGAAATGAAACGACGCCGAACACGGTCATATTTCTTTGAGATTCTCAGATTACCAGCAGTAGGAACATCATGCAACTCTGCGAGTACAGTCTCACGCATTCTTGGGAACGACCAGCAGCTGTTCAGGGCCATCAGGTTGCATGTTGTAACGGTACAATATGTCATCTTGCTGCACAAACATACGCAAAGAGGGGGAACTTGACAGGTCCGTCAGGCTGAGAATGATATCTCCCGGGTAAGGGTCACGTCATTGCTCATCGGCGGTGTTCTCAAATCCGGTAAGTGCGAGAATGCAAGTTGACTCGCCGGTCTCAGGAATGTTTGGTGGGGCTACTGGATGACGTGACAAGCAATCAGCGTCCTCATGGAGACGGCTTGTCTTATACACCACTGTGTAAGAGTACTCTTGGAGCCGTAGTGCCTGCCGACTGAGACGTCCAGCTGGATCTTTTAAGAACGAAAGCCAGCATAGGGCGTAGTGATCGGTGATGATCGTGAAGGGCCGTCCATACAGGTAGGGGCGAAATTTACCCCCTGTCCAAACGAGGGCGAGGCATTTACGTTCGGTGATCGAGAAAGTGCGATCGGCTGGTGACAGAAGAAGGCTAACGTACGCAATGACAAGGTCGCAACCGTGCTGTCACTGTGCCAAAACAGCGCTGATACCGTGGCCGCTATCGTCGGTGCGTACTTCAGTTGGAGCGCACACGTCAAAGTGGCCGAGAATCGGTGATGACGTGAGTCGCGTCGTCAGCTCAGCGAATGCACTAGCTTGTTCGGGACCGCAGACAAAAGTCGCGCCTTTCTAAAGAAGTTACGTTAGAGCGCGTGCGATGTCAGCAAACGTTTGCACGAATCTGTGAAGTAGGAGCAGAGGCCTACGAAACTTCGAACGTCGTTTGCGCAGCTTGGCACAGGGAAATCCTTGACTGCGCAAACTTTCTCCGGATCGGGACGAACACCGCAAGAGTAGACGAGGTGTCCGAGCCCAGTAAGTTGCCGGCAGCCGAAGTGACATTTCGTCGAATTGAGCTGAAGTCTCGCCTTGCGGAAAACTTAAAGAACTGTCGAGAGACTCTCGAGGTGTGTGTCAAAAGTTGGCGAAAAGACAAGGACGCCATCGAGGTAGTACAAGCAGATTAACCACTTTAAGCCGTGATGGAAGGCGTCCATCATTCGTTCGAATTTAGCCGGAGCATTGCCTAGCCCGAGTGGCATCACCTTAACCTGATAGACACCATCAGCTGTAATAAACGCCCTTCTTTTCCCGATCCATGTCGTCAATTGCAATCTGCCCATACTCGGAACGAAGGTCTATTGAAGAAAAATACTTGGGACCACTGAGATAGTCAAGGGTGTGATCTATCCGAGGTAAGGGGTACACGTCCCTTTTTGTTACTTGGTTAAGCTTCCGGTAGTCGATACAGAAGCGCCAGCTGTTGTCCTTCTTTCCAACGTGCACTACAGGAGATGCCCATGGGCCCGAAGAAGGTTCGACGATATCACGGGCAAGCATTATGTCAACTTCCTTCTGCATAACTTGGCGCTCAGCGGAGGAGACACGATAGGGACTTCGGTGTATGGGTATGGCATCGCCGTTGTGAATACGGTGTTCGACAGCTGCTGTTTAGCCCGCTTGTCAGTCATTGAGATCAACAATATCCTGGATGACATGAGCAAGCAACGAAGTGCGTCCACGTGCTCAGCCGGAAGGTCAGTGGCGATCATCTTCGTTGTTATCGTGGGGTCCGAATCAATAGTGGCAGGAGGTGGTGCAGCATCACTTAAGAAGGAAACATGATAGTCGCAGGCTAGAGGTAGGGTTGCAAGAGATACCCTGGGGTATCACTTGAAGGCATAGTTCAAAATTCACAATAGGGAGACATGCGGCATTGCGCTTTATACTAATTACCAAGTGCGGAAACATGACATTCAGCGAACACAGAACGGTAGCGTTAGGTGACACCATTTAATTGCCGTCGTGCATAGGGGGATCAGGAGAGACGTCAATATACGTCACGGCTAGATGTGGAAGGCGAATGTTCTCGGCGGAACACAGCCGACTCGGTGCAGGATCAGAAGGCTCACCGGCATGAGGTAAGGTAAGCTGGACAACACGTGCAGAGCAGTCAATAACAGACGAATCTGCTGAGAGAATATCAAGTCCTAGGATTGCACGTGGGCACTGATCCTAAACGTAAAATAAAACTGAAGTGTGGTGTACGGCAGCAATGACACGGGTGGTACACAACCCAGAAACAGCTGGAGTCACAACATCGGCTACGCTGACTACAGCGATCGAAGCAGGGGTAAGAACTTTCTTCAGACGAGTACGGAGGTTTGAGTTCAAGACCGATATGTGGGCGCCGGTGTCAATGAGTGCGATGACAGGTGTACCATCCACGTCTATGTTGTTAAGGTTGTGAGGTTTAGGTGAGGTTCAGGCAGAGGTATTTCCGGTCGGGTCGAAGTGGCAGGCTCACCTCTCGGAGCTGCGCCTGTCAGTTTTCCGATGAGTGGCAGGTATATGAGGGAGAAGGAGAGCGACGAAGCAGTGTTGAGCAGTGCAGGTGTCGGGATGGTGACGGGGAGTGGCTTGATCGTGCTGCCCATGATGGCGGAGCACTGTCGTCTTCATTTTGCACCGGCATTCAGGAACTACTACCTGGAAGTCGGATGTTTCGATAGCTCGGCCAAGGGTGCGAGTTCCAAGCACTGCGATGATGCGGGGAAATGTGTCCAACGAGTCCACAACAGAAGCAGATGGGCCTGTCATGGGAAGTGCGCCATTCTGTGGAATTCTCATAACGAGGGCGAACGTATGGGTTTCTGGAAGGCTCAGGTGCTGCGGCTGGGCGGTAGTCGGGTCCGTTGACTGGGAAAAGTGTGGGTAATCCTTCATTTGCTAGTTGTTGACCCACAACGGTCTGGATAAGGGAAATGGTGACATGAGACTCGCTGGGGCACGCAGCTGAAGGGGAACTGGGGAGGCAGCTTCAATCTCGCAGGCGAATGATGCGCACAATATTGTGGGATGCAGCAGGAGCGGGTGGAACGGGTTGGAGACGAAGGTCCTCGCAGGTAGACGTCGCAGCCGTGTTCGGAAGACGGGTAAAGTTCGGAGTAATACGGCGACTTATTGATTCTTCAAAGCGTCGGCATTCATTGATGACGTCTTGCACTGTGGAGGAGTTCTTAAAAAACCGGAGTGTGAACGCGTCATCCGCTATACCTTTGAGGATATGCGCATCCTTTTCCGCTTCTGGCATCCTGACATTGACTTTGCGACAAAGCGCGAGCACGCCCTGAATGTACATCACATTGGACTCGGTGAAAGTCTGAGCTCGGCATGCAAGTTCTTTATGCGCAGCATGACGACGTCCGATGGACTTGCCGAACCGATCGATGAGCTTTTCCTCACATACCTCCCAGCTTGTAATTTCCTGTTCGTGTTCAGAAAAGACACTTGTGCCGTGCCCGACAAGTAAAATATGATATTCGCTAGCATCAGAGTCGGTTCCTCAGTTGTTTCTAGTGCTCACCCGTTCATACAGGTGAAGCCAGTCTTCGATGTCAGGGCTGTCAGAGCCGGAAAAAGTACCTGGGTCACGCGGTTGTGTGAAGACGACGGGGCGGTTGGTTGAGGCACGGTTGGTGACCTGCCCGAAGCATTCTCGTACCCGCCTTGAGCTGGCATTGTAGATGCAGCAAAGGAGCGTCCGCTGCGCAAATCCGTCTTGATACATGAAGAACCTGCACTCGGCAGCGAAATGTTACGCGGAGGAAAGACAAGACGCATGACAATATACTTACAAGATAAATACAACGGGCAGAAGACAGGCATACAAGAGCAAGCCCGTGTGCGCTACTATCGGCGATCATCGTCTTCGTCAGTCCTGTCATCATCATTCGCTACTGCAGTGCCTCGTAGCAATATATATATATATATATATATATATATATATATATATCACCTTCAGCTTATATTTCTGTCCACTGCAGGACGAAGGGGTCTCCCTGCTGTGCTCTCCAATTACCCCTGTCTTGCGTTAGCTGATTCCAACTTGAGAATGCAAACTTCCGAACTTCATCACCTCACCTAGTTTTCTGCCGTGCCTCACTGCGCTTCCCTTCTTTTGGTATCCATTCTGTAACTCTAACAGGCCACCGGTTATTCATCCTACGCATATCATGACCTGGCAAGATCCATATTTTTCGCTTAATGTCAACGAGAATATCGGCTATTCCTGTTTGTTCTCTGATCCACCATGCTCTCTTCCTGTCTCTTAACGTTACGCCCAACATTTTTCGTTCCATCGCTGTTTGTGCGGTCCTTAACTTGTTCTCGAGCTTCTTTGTTAACCTCCAAGTTTCTGCCCCTATGTTAACACCGGTAGAATGCAATGATTGCACACTTTTCTTTTCAACGACAGTGGTAAGCTCCCAATCAGGATTTGGCGATGCCTGCCGTGTGCACTCCAACCCAACTTTAATCTTCCGTGAATTTCTTTTTCATGATCAGGGTCCCCTGTGAGTAATTGACCTAGATAAACGTACTCCTTTACAGACTCTAGAGACTGACTGGCGATCCTGAATTCTTGTTCCCTTGCCACGCTATTGAACATTATGTTTGTCTTCTGCATATTCATCTTCAACCCAATTCTTACACTTTCTCTATTAAGGTCCTCAATCATTTGCTGTAATTCGTCTCCATTGTTGCTGAATAGGACGATGTCATCTGCAAGCCGAAGGTTGCTGAGATATTCACCGTTGATCCTCACTCCTAAGCCTTCCCAGTCTAAGAGCTTGAATACTTCTTCAAAGCATGCAGTGAATAGCATTGGAGAGATTGTGTCTCCTTGCCTGACCCCTTTCTTGATAGGTATCTTTCTACTTTTCTTGTGAAGAACCAAGGTTGCTGTGCAATCCTTGTAGATATGCCTCCTTTACTCCTTGATTATGCAATGCCTCTATGACTGCTGGTATCTCTACTCAATCAAATGCTTTTTCATAATCTATGGAAGCCATATAGAGAGGTTTATTGTACTCCGTAGATTTCTGTATTACATGATTGATGACATGGATATCATCCATTGTATAATATCCCTTTCTAAGCCAGCATGTTCTCTTGGTTGCCTGAAGTCAAATGTTGCCCTTATTCTATTGGAAAGTATCTTGGTGAATATTTTATACAATACTGAAAGCAAGCTAATGGGTCTATAATTCTTCAATTCTATAACGTCTCCCTTCTTATGGATGAGTATAATGTTGGCGTTCTTCCGGCATTCTGGTACACTTAAAGCAATGATGCATTGCGTATAAAGGGCCGCAAGCTTTTCATGCATGCTATATCCTCCATCATTGATTAAATCGACTGTTATTTCATCTTCTCCAGAAGCTTTTATCCTGGTCATTTCTCTCAAGGGCCTTCTAACTGCCCCGCTAGTATAGAAGGAGCCGCTTTATCCTGCTCATCACTACTTCGAATGAAAGTAGCTTGGCTGCTCTGGAGCACTGTACAGGTCAGTATAGCATTCTTCCGTTGCTTTTAGTATGTCATCGAAATTGCTCATGATATTATCCTGCTTATCTTTCAGTGCATACATTTTGCCTTGTCCTATGCCAAGTTTTCTTCTCACTGATTTCATACTGCGGCCATATTTTACTGCTTCGTCAAACTTTTCCATGTTATAATTTCTGATAACCCTTGCTTTGTTCTTGATGATTAGTTTCGACAGTTAAGCGAATTCTCGCTGATCTCTCAAGCTTGACACTTTCATGTTTTGCCGTTTCTTTATTAGGTGCTTTCTTACTTGGGACAGCTTACCTACTAGTTCCCTTGGTGCCTTACCTCCCACTTCAATTGCTGCTTCTGAGATCAGCCTACAGTAGTTACGGTTTCATTCATTACCTGTATGTTGTCTTCATCTTCTTGTTGTAAAGCTGCATATTTGTTTGCGAGCACCAGCCTGAATTGGTCTGCTTTTACCCTTACTGCGTCTAGGTGGGCGTGTTTTTTCTTGACTAATTTTATTATTTCTCTCTTCAAATTAGGAGTAATCCTAGACCTCACTAACCTATGGTCACTGCACCTTTACCCTTCCTAACACTTCTACATCCTACACTATGCTGGGATCGGCAGAGAGTATGAAATCTACTTAATTCCTTGTTTCTCTATTAGGGATTTTCTCGGTCCACTACCTGTTGCTGCATTCCTGAAGAAGGTATTCATTATTAGAAGTCCATTCCTTTCCGCCAATTCTACCAACATCTCTAGTGTTCCTAGAAACGATGCCGTAGCCTGCCTTTTCTCTACTTTTGCATTGAAGTCACCCATGACAACAGTATATTGAGTTTGCACTTTTCTCATTGCTAATTGATCCTATTCATAAAGATGTTCTATTTCTTCATTATCGTGACTGGAGGTTGCGGCGCAGGCTTGTACTACGTTCATTCTATACCTCCAATTTAGCTTTATTACGATGAATGCTACCCTCTCATTATTGCTGTAGATTTGATCAATGTTACCCGCTATGTCCTTATGGACTATATATCCTACCCTGAATTCTCTCTTATCACCAAGACCTCTGTAACAAAGGACGTGGCCGTTAGTCAGTACTGTATGAGCCTCACCGGTTCTTCTAACCTCACTAAGGCCAGTAATATCCCAGGCAATGACTAATATTTCCTCGAACAGCCCGGCTAAGCTAGCCTCACTCGATAGGGTGCGCGTGTTGAGCGTTACCAGGTTCAGTTTCTAGTGGCGGCCTGTCCGGTCCTAGAGATTCTTAGCACCCTCTGCTGCGGCGCAGGACTCAATGCCACCTTGGTCAGGTGCTCCGCAGCTGCTGGGGAATGAGGGCCATGAGTTAATTCTAGGAGTCACGAGGGATCGAGGTAGTGGCCGAGTACTGCACCAGGGAGGCCAATTCCTGTTCTGGTGAGGGAGTGGCTTTGGTGAAGCTTAGTGGTCTTTCCTAATTTCGTTGCGCCAGGACTTGTATAGCCCCACTAGTTCTCAGCGATATTATTTTTTGCCGGTGTCAGGCGGCACTCCATGCCTGAAAATGTACTGGACTGGAGCAGGATTCGAACGTACGACCTTCAGATTAGAAGCCGGGTATTCTACCTATGCTCCCCCCCCCGCCCCACACACACACAGATATATATCATGTTCTAGCGGTGAATGCTCAAAGCATTCCTGTGCACCGGTGCAGATCTCTGCTTGTAAGCCTCGGTCTGCACCAAAAGTCCCGTGCCTGGTCGCCAACGTCAGCCATGGTATACTCCGAGCAGATTCCCTTTGCCACTTCTCCCTACTGGTTGATAAGGCCTGAAAGAAAATCCTCGACTTCAGTGCAGGTCTCTCAGTGACGGGTACTTATTATCGCCTCAACCGGTTCACTTTTGCTATCCATGTGCTAGTTAGCAGGAGTTTCCCTGCTCCGGGACTTTCCCTCTATCACCGCTGCACCAGACTGGACCATGCCTGTGAAGCATTACATCGTCCATCGTATTGTCACCAACGGCCAGCCGACTCATGCTCCATGCCATCTCGCTCCAGAAGAGTTCCACTTTGCACATCAGGAGTTCGGACTATATGGTGGAAATCGGCGTTGCTTGACCGTCATCAAGCAGCTGGTTGGTGCCCTTGCACATGGTCCCGAAAAAAAGGACTGGTGGCCTTGTGTGGATTACCGCGCTCTAAACTTGGGAACTGTTCCATAACGCTACCCTCTTCTCAACACTGTTGTGATACAGTTATGCCGTTTGTGGTTCGGACTCGGGCGTAACTTAGAAGTCCGCTTGCCTATGCCGCCAGGGCGCCTAAAGCATGGTAGCTGGCCTGCTCTCTGCCGTGGCGTCGCAGTAAGCTGGCTAAACGGAACCACGCCGTCGTCCGTATTTATCACCGAGAATTCCCTCTTGGAGAAGAGACAGGGTCGGGAAGTTGAAGGAAAAAAGAAATGAGTTTATTCTACACATTTACACAAATGGCTCAAGGTATGAGAGCACACTCCATCTATGAGGACTTAAAATGTCAGCTCACTATATGCATGAGCATACAGATGTGAACACACACCTCACCTCACCAAATGTGGCCGCTTTTTAAGGAGTTCTTTTCGTTAGTTCCCTACGCAATAGAATTCGCTGACGTTGTTGCGGCCAACCAGAGGGGACATGCTGTTCTCAGCATTCTACTTATGGTCGCATCACCTTGCTGGACTACGCCTCGGATGTCCAGCCTTCGAACCCGCCTACGTAGAAATGACGAAGCAATCTCTAAACAGGGATTCATGTTGTTTCCATGGAAGTCATCGACACTGGCTCACTGCTCTTCGTGGTGGTCTGCTTGTCAGGGTCAGAGACCTGGCCTTCACGGTCGCTACGTCTTCCACGGGGTGCGGTGGTTGTCGTCGCCTCGAAGAGTACACCTTTGTTTGCCCATAAAAGTCGTCGTCGGGCACCGTCGCCATCCTGGCGGGTGCCTGTGAAGGGGCTGCCTCGTGGGAAGTACCCAAAAATACTAATTGCCGTTCTTGGGACGCAACAAATTCCAAGATTTCACGATGAACCTGCGTGGGTGAACAATATTGTTCCGACCCTGCTCTACGCCAGTATGTCCCACGCGATGACGTCCTTTACCATCGCAACATGAAACCTGGCGGGCCGGAATTCTTGCTAGTTATGCCCAACCCCTGTGCCCCAACATTCTTCAACATCTGCATGATGCTCCAACTGCGGGACACCTGGGCGTTTCACGCACCTACGATCACGTGCGAGAGCGGTTCTTTTGGCCTTGCTTGCATCGTTTGGTGCGCCGATACGTTGCAGCTTGCGAGCGCTGTCAGCGCCGCAAACGTCCTGCTCTCCCACAGGCTGGCCTGCTTCAATCTGTAGGCATTCCACCGGAGCCCTTCTTCCGCATCGGCCTTGACTTGTTCGGACCTTTCCTTACGTCCGTATCCAGCAACAAATGTATTGCAGATGCAACTGACTACACTACGAGATATGCCATCACGCTCGCCATGCCCAGTAGCTTCGCTACCGACGTTGCAGACTTTCAGCTCAATGACGTCATTCTTCGACACGGGGCTCCGCACCAGATTCTTGAGGATCGTGGCCGCTGTTTCCTTTCAAAGGTCATTGACGAAATTCTGCGTAGCTGCTCTACTGAATATCGCCTTACGACAGCCTACCCTTCAAAGACCAACGGTCTTACTGAGCGGCTCAGCCAAACTATCACGGATATGCTGTCCATGTACGTCTCTATTGATCACCGCGATTGGGACACCGCCCTACGCTACGTTACTTTTGCCTACAACTCGTCCCGACATGACATTGCCAGCTATTCACCGTTCTTTCTCTTGTACAGCCACAACCCTGCGTTGCCCTATTCTTTTGCGCTCTTTTTTCTTCAAGTATGTTACAGCAACTGGCCCACATTAAGCTCCTGCCCTTCGAGAGGCTCCTTCCTGCTGATCCATCCGAACCAACTGCATATGCTATGGACGTGCTCTCTCGAGCCAGATTGGCTCGCCAGGTTGCTCGCACTAGGCTATGTGTGGAATCCCCGTGATAATATTCTCAAACGTTGACACCTCGAGAAGGCATATCACCAAGTTTATGTTGCTCCAAAAGACATTCCTAAGACCACCATTGTCACCCCATTAGGGCGGTTCGAATTCACCCACATGACCGTTGGCCTTAGAAACGGAGCGCAGAGTTTTCAAGGCTTTACGATGGCATCCTCTGAGGCCTGCAGTTGGCGTTCGTCTATGGTGAGGAGATCCTGATTGCCTGTGTTTCGCATTCCGAACACCTTCGACATCCGCACCTCTTCTTCAATCGCCTCACTAAGCTTGGTCTGATGATCAAGTTGGCTGAATGCGAATTCAGCGTTCCACCCTTGGAGTTTCCGGGTCACTTAGTCGACACCAGTGGCACCTATCCTGTGCCCTTCAAGGTTGCAGCCATCACGGAGTTACCACGCAAAGAATTTCTACGCCAACTACGCCGTTTTCCGGACCTCTTGAATAATTACCCCTGCTTCATACCTGAATGTGCTACCATTATTAAACCGCTCGAGACCCTACTTCAGAAAACCAAGTCGACTTCAACTTCCCTTGGCTGGTCTGTCACTGCCAACGATGCCTTCATTGTTAGCAAGTAGGACCTCCCGGGAGCACCTCGTTCGGTGAAACCGGGGCCCGACGCCTCCACGAGCGCCATCATAGATTTCTCGGGACGCGCCATCGGTGAGGTCCTGCTGCAATTATTCAGAGGCTGCTGACGACCGCTTGATTTTTCTCCAGAAAACTAGCACCAACGGAGCAACTACACAGTGCATTGGGACGCAAACGCCTTGCCGCCTACCTTATAGTGAAGCACTTTCGGCAGTTCCTCAAGGGACGGACTTTCGTTACTTTCATTTATCACAAGCCCCTAACGACCGAATTCACGTCCTCCCACAGTACTCACATCACACGTAAAATTCGTCATCTGACATCCCATTTGAATTCACAACCAATATTGAACACGTGAAAGGCGTAGACAGCATTTCTTCTGACACCCTGAGCCGCATCTGAAAGCTCGGTAGCTTCACATTCACGCAGCTTGCAGATTCACAAGAACGAGGAGAAGACCCATGCACTCTCTTGTCATCCAATTTCTCGTCTCTCTATCTTGACAAAGTTTACTTTCGAGACCCCGGTATACACATTGTCTGCGACGTAAATATATTGTTACGCGTGAGGAAAACGAGGACCGGTGAACGTGCTTGCGGTCCCAGTTTGGAAAAGAGAAAGAGGATGACGCTGAGTGCATCAACCAGCCAATTGTAAACATGATATCTATGTATGTTTCAACCGACCAGAAGAACTGGGATGACGTACTGCCTTTTATCACGTACGCGTTCAACACCGCCAAACATGAGACTACCGGGTATAGCCCTTTCTTCCTGCTGTACGCACGGCCACCCCGGTACACAATCGACACTGTTTTCCCTTTACACAGTCACGAAAATCCCACTGTCGCCGAGACTCTCTGCCTTGCCGAAGAAGCTCGTCGTATTGCTCGTTTGCGCACTTTGGCATCGCAGGACAGATCAAAAGCACGCTACGACATTCGCCACCGTCCGGTAATCTATCGCCCGGGTGATTTAGTCTGGCTGTGGACTCCAGTACGGAAACGCGGGTTATGCCAAAAGCTTTTGACCACCTACGATGGCCCGTTTGTGATTATTAACAGACTGACGGAAGTCACCTATAACATAGCTCGCCTCATGGCGAGTGGTAGAAGAGCTGCCAAGACCCAAGTGGTCCATGTCGCCCGCTTGAAACTCTTCACTTCAAGACAAATGGATTGACTCGCCCGGCGGGCTTCGTCTGCGACGGGAGGAATGTTACGCGTGAGGAAAACGAGGACCGGTGAACGTGCTTGCGGTCCCGGGTTGGAAAAGAGAAAGAGGACGACGCTGAGTGCATCAACCAGCCAGCCGCTCTTGCGCTCACCTTCGCGACCTAAAATAAATGGTCCCCTTCATCTGTAAGGTTTACAAACGGTCTCCTTTGCGCGTAACAATATGTTGCGGCCATCAATGTCCTAACGTGCCTTCACTACCACGCCCACTTTAAAAAAATTTGTTTGTTGTCATGTCCAGGTGTTCGTGTATCACAACGCCTCGTCGCGGGCCGTTTCGTGTGGTTCGAATTGGACAGTGACGTTCGCTAATGGTGGCACTCCTGTCTGGTTTGCCAGCAGTGATAACTATCACTGAAAACTTCTACCCCGTTGGAAAAGTTCGCTGTTCCCGATGCGCGCTTTCCGTCCATTCATATTGATATGGTAGGACCGTTGCCTCCATACTAAAGGGTTCCGCTATATTGTGACCATCGTACATTGATCCACCCAGTGAACTGAGGCGGCGCTGTTACAGGACATTACTACCAAGACCGTCGCTTTGACTCTCGGTTCAACATGGATTGCACGTTTTGGCATTCCCACCAAAAAAATTCAATAGAGGCGTTTAAGACTGCTGTGTGGGAATGCGAAATCATTTTAATAGCTTAGGGTTAATGTTTTCCATTTATGTTTTCGGTATGCAATAAAGTTCCTTCTGCTGAAATGGTGTGTGTGTTTGCGTATGCGTTGTCCACAGACTGGAAACATTCGGACCATTTTGCTGCAGAACGATTTTTTTTTGTGTGTGTGTTTTCCCTTGCTTCCTTTTCTGAGGCGTACTTCGGTGGGCTACAACACTTCTCAGCTGCCGCTGAGGTGGACGCTTCGGCATCCTAGTAGACACAGCACCGATTAAATCCGAAGAGCAAGTGACACGTGGGAGGCAGTAACGGAAGCAGTGACGTGACGTGTGCAGTAATGCATGCACTAGGCACAACTTTAGTCAACCAAAACGGTGAAGCCACCGCGGCGTCGGGGAAGCGTGCTCGTCTGGCACCCCGGAGGCCTGGGTTTCATTGCCTCCGAGACCTAAACGTACCAAATTTTATTTTCAATTTCTTCAACTGACTTTTTTACAGAAACCTGCCTGACAAATTTGACGTCAGTCCGGGCATTTTTGACATGTTTTTACTCTTCGCCCCGTCGGCCAATTTTGGTACCATCTTTCGGGCACGCCGCCGACAACGCCGGATTTTCACGTAATGAGGCATATAATGCTTTCGCATTAATAAACGCTTACACGAGCCGTCACATTCAGCCCTACCTCTTCCGCCAACTCAGATGCCATCTCAGAATCTGCCACGTCAAGACCACGGATTGCTAGAGCGGTATCACTGCCCACTGAAGGCTGCCCTAGTGGCTCATGGTGTTCATTATCAATAGTTCAGTACTCTTTTGTGGCTTCGCACAGCTATCAAAGAATATCTGTCCTGCCTATCTCGTGTACAGCACGTCTCTGTGTCTCTGATAAATTTCCGTGCCCTACAACGACGACCACGTCTGACCATCAGCAGTACACCCAGTACTTGACCAATCTATTCTGCAGCATTCGCGCAAGGCCAATCAGAGCTCGTAAATGTGGAACACCTTTTATATTATACGATCTTTCCGCCTCGGCCTATGTGCTTCTCTGGGCGGACTCCACTCGATGTTCTCTTCCGCCGCCGTATACCAGACCCCATCTCATCTTAACTCACAAAGAAAAGACGTTCACGACCACTGTCCAACATCGGCACACTGTTGAGTCCATCGAACGCCTCAAGCCGTCTTTCTTCGAAAATCCTCCACCTGCATCATCATTCATTACCTCTTGTCTTGGCTCCCATGTAACAAGTTGACGTTCAAGTATTTCATACCCCCAGTCAACTTTTCGTAGCACTGTGCAGTGGCACGACTCCGTCTTCAGAAGGTGGGGGCCCTGTGGTGGCGGCCAAGGACAGACGAAGAGGACATCTCTCGAGTCGCAGCAGCAGCAGCAGCAACAGCAGCCATAAAGGAGACCGGCTTTTACCATGATAAGGGTTTGTGTTCTATAAGCTTCGTTTCTAAAGTGTGATCCTGCTCAAGGACGCTACCTGCCACAGGTAATCTTGAAAGATTCTGTATGTTCTAAAGAACACCTCGTATATTCAACGTCAGGCGAAAAAAAATGCGTCAGAACCCGCCTCACGATGACTGTCGGTGTTAATGCGATTAGCACTGAAACAATGTAGCGACACTCCACGCGCCCCGCCACTGCCATTCGCCAAGCGCAGTCACGTGAAGCTCCTAACTGCTGCAGTCGTTGGCAAAAGTCCTCGAGAATGATTCATGCACTCAAGACCGGGTGACTGGCAAGGGAGCAATACCACATTCGCATATGAACCTGAAGACTTGCCTTACAGGAAGGAACTGTCGTGCACTGTAAGCAAAAATCTTCAAATTGAAATGTTGCAACAGAGCCTTCAACTTCCAGCCTGACGGGCCGGTGCTCGTTTGTTTCTGGCGCGCGGCGCTGGCGCACGTATTGTCGCATCCACTACAGCTGAGTGGCACGGGCATCCGCCGTATTACAGCCACATAGCGGCGGCAAGTGGCCTTGGAGAGCTGCCGCCTGCGTTTTCCTGGGCATCTGTAGTTACACTATAGAGGAGCCACTGGTATTTACTCGTAATTCGAAATTATCACACTTAAACAATGGCAAAAAAGGTCATGTATGTCATTAGCGCTAGTCAATGAACACTTACCAGAGACGACATTCTTGCACTTTTCTCTAATGAAGTATAAAAAAGTGAAAAGATATTGCTTCATTTCTTAAGTGATGTAGACATGGGCAAATACGTTACTCCATAACCGATTATCATTTGTCTGATAAAATCAGTATCAGTCATTTGCTCCAAGACATATTGGATCGGATCCAAACAGCTACGCCAGTATTACACCTGCAGTTTTGGAATGAAAAGCGAGTTTCTTTTGCGAATGCTATGAATAAAAATTACCGGCATTCACCTGGCCACAACCGATCGGTTGCTATGGCCTTTGCTCTGAGCAAGAATACACGGGTTGTTCAATTCTGGGGAACGGCAGACGCATCACGATGTGGAAGAAACGATAAGCACACGTGACCGTTTATTTAGCTTCACTTTAAAAAACCTCACGCAGTCAAAATAAAGACGA
Organism: Dermacentor silvarum; assembly: GCF_013339745.2. Classification (NCBI taxonomy): domain Eukaryota; kingdom Metazoa; phylum Arthropoda; class Arachnida; order Ixodida; family Ixodidae; genus Dermacentor; species Dermacentor silvarum. The sequence goes on along the minus strand of NC_051161.1, from coordinate 55,886,034 downwards.
AGCTCCCACCACGGCATCACCCACAGGTGTTGTGTGCTTTGAAACATCAAGCCCCTTAAACATTTGCTGTGAAACGCCCCCCACCCATCGCTCCTCTGCGTTCTGCATCTCGTGATTTTTTCACGTCATAGGTGGCTGATCAGATAAACTATTCAAGGTATGGTTCTATTGCTTTATAGCGTCAATAATTTCATACATATACCATTACGCAGTGCGTTATTGCAGCCACGTGAACTTCAACTTAATCGACAAGAAACCTAGGACACGCATTTAGGGATTACAAATATCGGAAGCTATCACTTACCACCGATCTACCAAAAGGAAGATCCGGAAATAGTGGCCATGGGTCCATTGGAAAATATGGGATTTGAACTTTGCAGCTGTCGTCATCAGGTTCAACTTCTGTTTGGTAAGCGTATGTAGCTAATATATCAGGTGCGTATATTTTCCTGTGGGAAAGAACTCTATGAAACTAAGCCTAACTCCTAGGAGTAAAAAAGATGCGTTATTTGAACAGACAGTAGAAGTGCGTGAAAAAAATGGCCGAAGTAACGTGAACCCTCGCACTCAGCATGATAACAGAATGCCTTGGAGAACAAACATTTGCAGTTATCTAAAAAAAAAAAAGTCGCAGTTTCACCCGAAAGGCGAATGCATCGAAAATAGTAGACAGCGATTCAAAGTAAGGATAGTAGCGTTATCGTTCGTATAAACTTGTTAACATAGGCACACTAACTAAATTAACAAGCTTGTTGCCACGCGCGCACAAACAAACATGAGCGAATCTCGCTCGATGACCGCAGAAACTCGCTGTGAAAACGTTTGAGTGAGTTAGCGCAGCAGCAAGAGTGATCGAATCGAGCTTCGTGTCAGCGCTTGGATCAACGCAATCTTCGTTCCGAAAACACAGGGAGGGCGGACGCCGCCCCCGCCGCAGATGCCTTTCAAGATACAGCTGCGCGGTTGGCCGTTCGCGGTGCAGAACGCCCCCCCCCCCCCCCCCCCCCCGCCCCCCTCCGAGCCCTCCATACCGGCGGGACCGCGCGGGCGCAGTAAAACGAGGCCCCTCCACCAGCCCACTCTTTCCCCCCGGAGACATCCGGCACGGCGGGAGCGCGCGGCCGCAGTGTAGGAATGGGAATATCGATGAACGATTAATCGATTAATCGACTAAAAGTACGCCGCAAAATGATTCATCGTCGTCGATGTCTACCTTTAATTTAATCGGTTTAACCGATTAAAGCAGTAGGAATAATCGTTTTCCAGAGAGTGACTAAAGTGGCGTGAAAATTTTGAAATCGTACTATAGAAAGCGGAGTATGAGCAACGACAGCGCGGCTGCGAAGACCGAGAGCGACTGTCGACTGTTGTCCCGAGCCATGGCGAGCTGGCTGAGCACTTCCTCGCTTTACGCACACGTTGAGTAGCACTGACAATTGGGCGAGTTGGTACAGATGCATGGCTTCAGAACGGCGCAAAAAAGAAGACGAAAAGACGGAACGGCGCAACAAAGAAGACGAAAAGACGAAAGATCACATGAACACGAGCGCCGTGTTCATGTGATCTTTCGTCTTTTCGTCTTCTTTGTTGCGCCGTTCTGAAGCCATGTTACGCCCACGTCCCAAAAGCTGCCTGGGGCTGGGCAGAGGCCTCCCCCTTGGAGGAAGAAATAAACTAGGAGAGAGCATTACGTGAGGCAGCAAGTCTTTGCAAGCGAACTTACCGTCAAGCCTTTTCCTGTGCTTTTTACCTCCGAGTATAGGGTCAGCACGTGACCCTGGGAGACAACGTATTGGCCGATAATGTTTGCTTCGCAGTAGTTTCAAATCGGTGCGCATCCGTTCAGCTGCGCTGTTGCCCTGCACCCTGGAGAGAGGCAGCATTAAACCTACCGCGCGCTCTGATGTGGCGATCACGTGTTGCACCATTACTTCTTGATGTAAGTCGTGCTGCCGACGCTCTCTTCTATTTTCTCCTTCCCCATGCCCACCCTCCTCAGTAAGTGCCATTTTTGTTCATTTTTATGTTTTACAGAATTTTTTGAAATCGTCCGTGGCAGGTAGCATAACTGTTGTTATTCGATAAGGCGGACGTACATTAGCATGAGAAATCGAAATGCATATTCAACTAATTAACAAAAAATCACTAATTAACTTCTCAGTTAATTATCAATCTAGCAATTTACGAATTGTAGCCGGTGAGCTTGTCAGGCGTATCCACTTGGAATGAATTTCCAGATTGACACCAGTTTGGAGATATGCGCCATCAAACTCGCCGTAAAAATGCACTGTTGTTCAACTTGCTTTTCTTTTTTTACCAAAATGCATTGAAGCACAAAAGTAACTGGAACGTCCATGTATTTCGTCCCACACTTTCATAAATAATATATCGGAACTGGTGTCATCCTGGAAATTCATTTCAAGTGGAGGCGTCTTGCAATCTCACCGGCTACAATTCGTAAATTGCAATATCTGTCGTAAAGTAATTAACTAAAAAGTTCATTAGTCATTTTTGTTAATTTATTAAATATGTCTTTCGATTTCTCGTGCTACTAATGTCCGCATCTTCGAATAACCCAGCTCAACGACAAGAATTATGCTACCTGCCACAGGCGAATTTTTAAAATTCCGTAAAACTTAAATGTTGTCACGTAGCAGTGACAGTGAAGAAAACAGTCGCAAAACTGTGAATGACGAAACGGATTTTTTGTTGGGCGAACCTGTGCCCACAAAAGCAAGTTGCAATCAAAGCACTACGATAGCGGCGAACACAGTCGGCGATCGTCGAAATTAGATCAGTGGCGAAACCCATCGGCTTTTGTACATGAGTGATCGAAGGTTCCAGAGTAATCCCTGGTGCCCGCGTGTCTTCCAGAAAGTACTAGACAATTCGCGTCGCTCATACAATCAGATGTCATGAGCGTCCGGGACAATAGACAACAGATAGAAGCATCGATAACGTTCGAGAAACTTCCGATACATGAAGGCGCTTCCTGCAGCGAGCGATAACGTTTAACGTTTGTTAGCCGGCGAAAAGCGGTCACCAATGAAAGAAACAAATACACGTGTGAATATGAACACCCTGTATATTGCTTATTTCTTCACTAGTCACTAGTGGCAATTATAGTTGACCTCTAACAAATTAAACATTATTCTTTATCAATGTTTATACGCTTGTAATTATTATCCTGGTTCCACCTTTCAAACGTTAAAATAGGTACTTACGTGAGGAGGTAACTTTGTTTCAGCCTTTTTGAAGCGCCCGAAAAAAAAATCGATCAATCGAATAATCGATGAGAAACCCCGCATCGAAAACGATTAATCGATTATACGCTAAACTGACGAACGATTAATCGTTAATCGATTAAAAATTTAATCGACCATCCCTACCGCAGTGGAGCGCGGCTCCTCCACCTCCCAACCCTCCGTGCGGAGCGTTGTGCGCGACTGGAAGAATGCGCGCTTCCTTCTTGCTTCCCGCCCTTGTGCGCGCGAGCCGCGATTGGTGGCTCACCGTCGCATGCTTTCACTCCCACTTACAGCGTGTGGCACGCAGCGACGATTTTATCGCCCGTGGACTCTATACGGAACCTCACGGCGACGGCAACGACGACGGTGACGGCAAGAAATTCGCAGTGTTCATATAATTGTTCTCGTAATAAAAGAAAAGCTTCTGATGTAGGTATACAGCTCCACTAAAGAATATGCAAATCAGCAAACTTACGAAATTCTAATGCTGGGCAAAAAGAAATAGGAAGGAAGTGTCATTGTAGCGTCCTGCATATTCGGTGTTGGTTTAGTAAAGAAAACGTGAAAGAATATGTGCTGTCTTGTGCCAGGTGTCACCGCTATAAAGCACCGAGTTGAAGAACGAAGTAGGTTCGACGTATCCCTTGAACTTTTTGTACAGGTCCGCTAAACCACTCCGCAAGCTTGTTTTTTTTTAATGGATGTAGGTCCCAGCGTATCTCGTTGGAATTGCTATGTTTCACGTTACGATAGGTCGGCCAGAAGCAGGTGGAAGAGCTAAATACACGCTCCCTCAGCCTACGCTCATTGCGTTTGTGTTGCGGTGCAACGTGCCAGAGGGCACAGCAGGCGCAGAACGGCTAATAGATCAGTAATGAAATTAAATTGCGCGAATTAGGTCATTAGTAAAACTGCGCTCAGGTGGAAATTTGCAGCATTTCGCAATTACGAACATGTAGAAGTCGAAACTGCTATCCCGCACCCGCCGCGGTGGCTCACTCAGCTAAGGCGTTGTGCTGCTGAGCATGAGGTCCCGGGATCGAATGCCGGCCGCGGAGGCCGTATTTCGATGTAAGTGAAATGCCAAAACGTCCGTGTACTTGCGTTTTAGTGCACGTTAAAGAACACCAGGTGGTCAAAATTAATCCGGAGCCCTCCACTATGGCGTGCCTCATAATTAGAACTGGTTTAGCAGGTAAAACTCCAGAAACAAAAAGAACTGGGATCCAGAAATTAACATAAACATTATGTAACCGAAATAAAGAAGGAGAAACCTTCTCCGAGCAGCTAGCTCCGGTGATTGCTCTTCAGGTTACCTACAGTTTCTGCTCAAAAACAGGCGCGGGTGCTGGTTTCTGGTATGGTTTATTTAGTCACTCACAAGCTGTTCTTTCTTGACGCGTTTTTGGGAGACTCCTTTCGTAAACGTCTGGGCTCAATCGGCATCATGTCATTTTAACGCGATAGCGTTAAGGGCCGCGTGTCGCAAAATATACGGTGTCGGCATCGACCGTCGTCTGGCGAAAAAATTGCTGCGGCTTATCTCAGCTAACCCTGGATATGCAAAGCGAAAGCTTGGTTTAGCCTGGTTAAGGCTTGGTTTCACTTGATTAGCCTTTGATTTAGGTGTAATTATTATACTAAGGTATACACTCATCGATACAAGCGAGGTATAAATAATAAGCCGACAAGTCCAAGCATTTTGCGAGCCGAACAGCTAGCTCTTCCTCAGTCTCCGACGCTAGCTTCGCGCGCTTGGCATTCCGGGCCTTCTCTGCAGTGAAGCAGTTCGCCGGGCGAAAGACGCGTGTCAGACGCCGCTTGCGGCGTGGTCAGACGCTGGTAAGAAGCCGCGGGCTGGTCAAACCATAGCTCCGACCCCAGCTGCGGCGGTTGCTAGGCAACGGCTCAGCTCGCGGTGCTTCCACCGGCCACAGCGAAACGGCGAGAATGCAGCCAGTGTAGCTTTCGTTAATCACCCCTTTTGGGGCAAAACGCCAACAATAGGCAGTGGGTGGTGTGGCTAGCCAGCACGGTGCGGGATGACTAATTTGCCCTTCTCGACCAAGCCCGGCGTGCCGCTATCGCCAGTGGGGCCCTGGACTGAGGGTCCCACCCACTGGATCTCGATGTAATTTTTAATAAATGTGTAAAGAGGTTTATTGGGCGAATCCAACAAACAGGCGGCAGCTCGGAACAGTAGGCAGGGAGAACAAGATGGTGGTGTCCGAACGCCAATCTCGTGCCTTCTCCTCGTGATGATGATCGCCGGGATGTCCTTCTCTTCATTTCTTCATTATAATTGCCCCACGGATATATATAACACGGATATCAAACTCTTGAAGTCGAAGAGCCCAGCGGGCAAGGCGACCTGACGGATCCTTCAGCGAAGACAACCAACATAATGCATGATGGTCCGTAACTACATCAAACGTGCGGCCATATAAGTATGGGCGGAACTTGACAAGCGCCCAGACTATTGCCAAGCATTCTTTCTCGGTGACGCTATAGTTTGACTCAGCCTTGGTGAGCGTTCTGCTGGCGTATGCGACGACATACTCTGTGAACCCAGGCTTTCGTTGTGCGAGAACAGCACCCAGGCCGACACCGCTGGCGTCTGTGTGAACCTCAGTTGCGGCCTTAGGATCGTAGTGGCGCAGTATAGGTGGTGACGTGAGGAGACGACGGAGGGTGGAGAAGGCTTGGTCACACTCAGAAGACCACGACGAGAGACTGGTGGCGCCACTTAAAAGTTGGGTCAAAGGCGCAATTATAGAGGCAAAGTTGCGCACAAACCGGCGAAAGTAGGAGCATAACCCTACGAAGCTTCTTAACTGCTTTATAGTCGTCGGTTTGGGAAAGTCGGTGACGGCACGTAGTTTAGCCGGGTCCGGAAGTACACCGTCCTTTGATACGACGTGACCGAGAATTGTAAGTTTTCGCGCAGCAAATGGCACTTCTTCAGATTGAGTTGGAGCTGAGCGTTCTTCAGACAAGTCAGGACATGGTTGAGGCGTTCGAGATGGGTTGCGAAATCTGGCGCAAAGACAACAATGTCGTCGAGGTAGCAGAGACATATGTGCCACTTCAAACCCCGCAGAACCGAGTCCATCATGCGCTCGAAGGTGGCAGGCGCATTGCAGAGGCCGAAGGGCATGACATTAAATTCATATAGACCGTCAGGCGTGACGAAGGCTGTCTTTGAACGGTCGGCCTCTGCTAAAGGCACCTGCCAATACCCGGAACGCAAATCTAACGATGAAAAAAACTCGGCACCTTGTAAGCAATCAAGGGCATCGTCAATTCTGGGCAAAGGGTACACGTCTTTCCGAGTGACCTTGTTTAGGCGCCGGTAATCCACGCAGAAGCGAATCGAGCCATCTTTTTTTTAACGAGAACCACAGGGGATGCCCACGGACTTTGTGAAGGGCGAATAACGTCGCGTTTAAGCATATCGTCAACCTGGTCGGTAATAACTTGACGTTCCGCTGTGGAGACACGGTACGGACGTTGTCGCACTGGTGAGTTGGAGCCGGTGTCGATGTAGTGAACAATGGTAGAAGTTCGGCCAAGGGCACGTTGGGCAACATCGAAAGACTCGCGGAACTGGTAGAGCAGCTGGAGAAGAGCAGAGCGTTCAGATGGCAACAGTCCGTCTGCGATCGACGAATTGAATAGGTCGGCAGCTGGTATATCAGAAGGGTTAAGAGCACTGACGGCGTCGAGGTCGCGTCGAGCGGAATCTTGCTGCACGGAAAAAATCTGTCCGATATCAATGGGTTGCACGCATCCAAGGGATTCACCTTTAAGCAGTTGGATGGGATACGGAAGAGGATTTGTGAGGCAGAGTGCGCTTGTTCCATTCGAAATAGACAGGGTCGAATAAGGCAGAAGAAGTGGCTTCCGACTTAGAAGGAGGCGTGATGGTTCAAAGAATGCAGCTTCGTCACATATGCTGTTGCAGAACACTGGGAGCAAAACAGCTGATGTCGGCGGAATTTCTGTGTCCTCTGTTACGACTAGTTTGTGGGCGGCTTGATGAATGTGGTTGTAGGGCGGGTCACACAAGGGGAAGAGCTCAAGTTCAGATCTGGCACAATCAATAACGGCGTGATTGCACGATAGAAAGTCCCAGCCAAGTATGATGTCATGCGAGCAGGATGAAAGGACGATAAACTCAACAATATAGTGTTCTTTAGCAATGATAAGTCGAGCAGTGCAGGCGGCTATAGGCCGAACAGGGTCTCCATTCGCTGTACGTAAGGGCATCATCTCAAGAGGCGTAGTCACTTTTCGCAGCTTGCGGCAAAGTTTGGCATCTATAACAGAAACGGCAGCACCGGTATCGACAAGAGCATACGCATGGGTGCCTTCAACAAAAACTTCGACAATATTCGACGGCAAATTCGAGGACTTGAGCATTTCGACAGCGCAGTTCTTGCCTCTTGAACTGCGGGGGCTAGTTTCCCTCATTTTCAGGGGCTGGTCGACGACGCATGGGCGACAAGGAGCGGCGACGGGGTGAAGGTGAGCGACGAGACGTGGGTTGCGGATAGTCACGTGAAGACGTGCTTGTTTGGGGATCCGGACTTTCATAACGAGAGCGGGGACGATCCATGTAGTTCGGTGAACGGGCGTCTGAGTATCCTGGGGCACGACGATGGCAGTGTCGGGCGATATGACCAGGGCCGCCGCATGCAAAACAGATCGGCCGGTTGTCGCGCGTTCGCCAGGGATTTGCATTGATGGGAGCAGCCCATGTCACGGACGGCTGAGTCGGGGCTGCAGCATACGACACACCACGGAACGGTGAGCGCTGTTGTAGCTGCTGCCGCTTTACTACCTCAGCGTAACTAAGAGGCGCGGCGACAGGATGCTGCTGAATGGGCACCGGCGTGGCCTCGGAAATCTGTTCTTGAATGACATGTCGAAGCACGGGAGCCAACGGGATTGGTTGCTGCAGTTGCTGCTGCTGTGGGAGCTCCTGACGTTGAGCAAACGGCAGGAGAGACAACTGACGGGCCACCTCCTCACGCACAAAGTCTTTCATTTGTGCGAGAAGGTATGACTGGTCAGGCACGACGTCCAGGGCAGCGAGTGGTTGGTTGTACGTCTGAGGTGAACGTCGGGTGAGAGCTCGCTGCCTTCTCAATTCGTCATAGCTCTGGCACAGGGTTACCACCTCAGACACAGTGCCAGGAGACTTCGCAAGAAGCATTTGAAAAACATCGTCGTCGACACCCTTCATAATATGCTGTATTTTGGTACTTTCGCTCATTGAGGCATCGACGCGCCTGCAGAGATCGATTATGTCCTCAATATAGGCGGTAAAAGTTTCATTGGGTTCCTGTGCCCGTGTGCGCAGCCGTTGTTCGGCGCGTAACTTCCGCACGGCAGGGCGACCGAAAACGGCAGATATTGCCTCCCTGAAAGCGGACCAGTTCTCAAATTCTGATTCGTGGTTCGTGTACCACAGCTTCGCCACGCCAGCCAGGTAAAAGTTCGCGGTACTCAACTTAGCAGCGTCATCCCACTTGCTGGGTCCACTAACTTTTTCGTAGGACGACAGCCAGTCCTCGACGTCCTGGTCTTCCGTACCCGAAAAGACCGGGGGGTCTCGCTGGCGAACCGGGCCGGGGCAAACAGTGGCCGGGAGAGGTGGCGGCGGTTGGGTAGCGTCAGCTGGCATGGTCGAGTGCAACGTGCGGGATCGGAGTTCCAGGGTGCCGGCGATGTGCGTACCCAGCACCTCCACCAAATGTAAAGAGGTTTATTGGGCGAATCCAACAAACAGGCGGCAGCTCGGAACAGTAGGCAGGGAGAACAAGATGGTGGTGTCCGAACGCCAATCTCGTGCCTTCTCCTCGTGATGATGATCGCCGGGATGTCCTTCTCTTCATTTCTTCATTATAAATGTTATACTACTACTATACTCGCCGACAGTTTTCTGTGGCAATGAAGGAAAAGCTACGGAGGCAAAGTGCGCACAAGTGAGAGCGCTACTGAAAAGAGTCCCGCGTTTTAATCCAGGTTCGTTTAGGCTGGGGAAGAGAAAACATAAACAGCTTATTAGCAACAGTTAAATAAGACAGAACACACCACTGAGTGTAAAAGTTCACTTATGCGGTTTTTTTTTTCCTTTCCGCGTCTGGGCAAACGCGAAACCGTCGCACGTGGAAGCTGCATCGATTCAGCGTCTGTTCGGAGCAACCAAAAGCACTGTCAAACGCTACCGGACTATACTTGGCGCGGTAACACATGTGCAGCATCCACGCGCCCGTAGCTTTCCCTTCATTGCCACAGAAAGTTGTCCGCGAGTACACAACATCATTCCGAACCACAACCACGCATGCCCTCCGTAGACACTAAATACTTATTTTACCACTTAAGTTATGCAGATATTTTCTTATATTCTTTACAAAGTTATTCCTTGGAGTTTCTAGAAAGACAGCCCACAAAAAAAATGTCATAAAACAAAACACCCACTGCGCAAGCTTTTTATGTTAAATCTTCTCAGGCTGGAATATTAAAAGTGCGAAATATTAACAGAAGAACGGCAGACGCAAGAGGGCGCGTTTCCACCAGAAAGCGCACCTTCGTACGTGTGCGCAGCATTTACCGCTAGCGTTTCCCGGTAAACATTATGGTTACATAACCTTTAGTTGCCGGGAAGCACAGGAGAAGCAGTCAATGATTTTATTGCGATAGCAATTATATGGACACTCAAAAGCAGATTTCTGCCGTCGGCGTCGCCGTCGCCGTCGCCGTCGCCGTGAGGTTCCGTATGACGTCATTTGGAGATGAAATCGTCGCCGCGCGCCGAACGCTGTATGTGCGAGTGAAAGGGCGCGAGGGGCGCGTCTTTCACGGGGAGTGAACGCACGGCGGAGAACAAACGCGCGTTCGGCGCCGTGCTCGCTTAAGGGCTGCAGAAGTAGGCGTCTCTTTTCTTCTTTACAATCACCCTATATGTAGAGCAAACGCGCCTTCTTCGGACGCGCGAGAGGCCGTGGGGGAGGGGGAGGGAAGGGAGGCGACGTTTAGCTGCGGCACCAAGTGCCTATTTATATCAGAGGCTCCAGCAACAGTCACCAACGCCGCACGCATTTTGAGCTAACGCGGGCAAAACGCCGATGGCGTCGACAACAGTTCTGCGTGTTGTTGCTACCAAAGCCGCTCACCTTACTTCGTATGACATTGCTGTGTTGCTATCGCATTCATTGCTTCGCCCTTAGGGCGAAACTGTGACATTTTTTCACGGCCGCTGGATAACAAAAAAAAAAAAGGGTGCCGCGGCGGATCACACCGTTTTCGATGCACGCGAAAGGCCGCGCTTTTTTTTTTTTTATCCAGCGGCCGTGGATTTTTTAATGCTATCGCGTTCCATTCTTAAAGGCGAAGCTTAGCGTCCTCAAAATTTTGTAGCCAAAGTGTGCGCCCGTTGCTGGCTTTTCTGGAAGGCATACTTATGAAAAAAAAAACAAAAAAACATTTGAGGTCACTGCAGTGCAAATGCGTAGCACGTGAGTGTAACGGACAACTGTTTGTGAGGCTTCGTTTATACTAATTAATACTGCGGCAAATAAAATCCACCGAGGGCCAAAATAAAGTTTTCTGGGAGCCGGAGAAGTCGCATTTAAGTGGGAAGCGCCGCACCCTTCGCTCGTCAAGTCGTTCTAAAAGTTATTGAAAAAAGCACTATTCCCATTTTAGTCATATTGTTGCGTGTGGAAAGACACACACGAAAGAGTCTATTTACGCTATATTTACACTGGAACCAAACAGCCAGGCCGACACTTGGAGGTGGTGGTGGTGGTGGTGGCGGTGGTGGTGAAACTTTATTTCCAAAAAGGGTCCTGAAGGACACCAGGCTGTTCGTCAAGGTGTAGAGGGCACCTCCCACGTCGGGACGGAGAGCCCTAGGCTCTCCGCCGCTTCGCGAGCCTTCTGGACAGCCCAGAGTTGGTCTTGGAGCTTGCTGCTCCTAAGAGCACCGTCCCACTTGTTCTTGTCCTCCAGATAGGAGGCCTGCGTCGCGCATCCCCACAACATGTGTCCCAAGTTCACATGTCCACCACACTGTGCACAATTGAAAGTTACGTCGTAGTCTTGGTCGATTCGGCTCATATGCCAAGGATTGAGGTACGAGTTCGTCTGTAGCAAGCGGAGTCACTGACTGCGCCCTGTTGAGTTCCTTGTTTGGAAGGGAGCAATCTCTACGTCCTAAATAAAGGTGCTTGATGAGCTCATTATATGTCTGAAGTTGGTCCTTAAAGGCCTTAGGAGGAGACGAGAGGTTCTGCTGGGGAGCGCGGCTGGCAAGTCCTCGCGTGGCCCTATGAGCGGATTCTTTAAGGTTCCGCTGTCCTCTCACGAAATCGCCCATATGGGCTGGGAAACAGACTATAGAGTGGAGACTAATGCATTTACCTTCCAGTAACTTGGAAACCTTTGCATCCACTACTCCCCTAGCAAAGGCGCGAGTAGCTGCCCTAGAATCGCTATAGATTACCGAGCGCTCTGGATCTATAGCAGAGAGAGTGCAATTGCCATTTGTTCGGCCACCTCCGGATTCTTGGTATAAACAGAGAGTGCGTTGAAGACTCTTTCGTAGGCGTCTATTACGGCTACCGAAAAAGCTTCGCGACTGGCCACCTGCGCGGCGTCTACGAAGGCAGCTTGTGTGGAATCCGTAGCAGCCTCGGCAAGAAGAGCCTTAGTGCGGGCGAGCCTTCTCCCTTCGTTTAAGACCGGGCGGGCGTTCCTGGGAAAAGGACGAACCCCAATCGCGTCCCTGATTTCTTTGCTAAGATGTCTGACGTTATCCTTTTCCCGTTCAGTAAACATGCCCATAGTGACCAGGATGTCCCAGCCAGCTCTGGTGCCTGACAACCGGACAACCTCAGCTTTGCGCTGAGGCTCAGCGATTTCAGCTACAGTATTGTTAACTCCTAGTTTCGAAAAAAGCTCGGTGGATGCGTTCAATGTTAGCCCCAGGGTTACCTTGAAGACTCGACGGATTGTGGTATCAAGTCGTTTCTCTTCTGTTTTTTTTTTTCAGTCGAGCATGGCCGCAACATAAGTAATATGATATAGGACGAAAGCGTGTATGAGCATAATGGCACATTCCTCGCTCATACCTTTATTTCTATTGACAATGCGTCGAAACATTCGTAGAGCATTCTCCACTTTGCCCGTTATCTTTTGTATCATCAATTCATTGTATCCGTTACCCTGAATAGTCAGTCCTAGCACTCTGATTGACCCTACTTCAGGGATGCAGTTACCATCCATGTCAAAGAGCACGATATGACGTCGACTATCTTGCTCCCAGCCCTTGGGTTTTCGTCCTGGCTTGGAAGGACGGTAAAAGAGCAATTCCGATTTCCTCGACAAACATTTGAGGCCCGCTGGAGAGAGGCAGAGTTCCGTGGTCCTAATAGCCTCCTGCATTCGAGCCTCCTACTCACCGTCGCTGCCTCCAGCGCTCCATAGAGTAACATCATTGGCACAAATGGTGTGTTCAACCCCTTCAATGTCCAACAATGCTTTGGCCAGCTTGGCCATCACCAGATTGAAGAGGAAGGGAGACAGTACCGAGCCCTGTGGAGTGCCCCTGTCACCCAGCTCATAAAGTTCTGATTTTAAGTCGCCAATGTGCAAGGAAGCGGTTCTGCCGCTGAGAAAAGATTGAATATAGCGGAAAAAACGTTGACCAAGATTAAGATCCGAATTGACCTGGAGAATTGCCGAGCGGCGTACAGTGTCGAAAGCCTTCTCTACATCAAGACCCAGTAGGACTCTTGTATCGCGAGTGACCCTTTCTATGAGCCTCTTCTTAACTCTAAGCTTGGCATCCTGGGTTGAAAGTCCTGGCCTGAATCCGATCATGGTGTACGGAAAAAGTTCGTTCTCTTCCGCATGGTTCGAGAGCCGGTTCAGCACGACCTGTTCCGCGACCTTACCGAGGCATGACGTCAGAGAGATTGGTCTGAGGTTTGCAAGCCCAAGAGGTTTGCCTGTCTTGGGAATCAGTATTGTACGTGCGTGTTTCCATTCTTTCGGAACGCGGCCCTCTTTCCAGATTCTATTGATTTGCCTGGTTAGGTAACTGACAATTGTCTTCGAGGTTGCGCAGAACTCTGAGATCCCATCGGGGCCTGTAGCAGATTCACTGTTAAGTTCCTGAATCGCAAGGCGAATTTAACCCTCTGAGAAATCTTCGTCAAGGTCGTGATTGGGAGACCCCGGGTATCCGACCGTAAGGGGGTTGAGCGATTGTGTGCTCTTGAGCGGGAGGTACTGTCTAGCTAGGTCATCCAACAGCTTGTCATCCGCCATTTCTTTTCTCGCCTTGTGAAGAATTTCGCAAAAGCAGCGACCGTTGAGCGGGTTTAGACTTGCAGCTGCTCTCATCCAAGAGATGTTTAAGGAGGCCCCAGCCACCGTCTTTGCGGATTCTGCCATCCAGAGAGTTGCACACTTCGTCCCACTGCTGTCTGCATAGAACTCTATAGTATTCCTCCATTTCTTTGTTCAATATTGCTTTTTTCTTCCGAAGCCTCCTGTTCAACCGTTGACCTTCCCATCGTGCTAATATCGATTGCTTGGCCTCGAAGAGGTTAGCGAGCCTGGAATCCATCTTATCCGTTTGGACGTCCGTGACAATAACCCTATCCGACGCCCTGATGTCCGATCCGAGTTGCTCTACGCAGCTTTCTAGCGGGGGTTCCGCCGTAGCTGGGAGTGAGCCTTGGGGGGTTCTCATTTTACGGAATTTGTCCCAATCATTCAGATTATATTCCCTTAGCTTTGTAGCGGCTATCTCGAGTTTGATTGTTATTATACTATGGTCACTGCTCAGTTCAATGTTGGTATTCTCCCAAATGAACTCACCGATCCCCCTGACAAAAGTTAAGTCGGGAGCCGAGTTCCTGCACGAGGAGGTGCAGCATCTAGTTGGACATTCCTATGCCTGTAGTAAGAGTAAGATTAAGGTCCGATGCGTGCGTCCACAGCTTCTTCCCCTTGCCGGAGGAGAGTGGGTATCCCCACGTTTGATGAGGTGCATCGAAGTCCCCCCGAACAAGCAGATGAGCATCCCTGGCAATTTTAGCGACCTTGGTTAGGATGACTTTGAAGCACTGTCTGGAATCTTCAGGGCTGCTGTACAAATTGAGGAGGAATATGCTGCTGCTATTGCCTACGTAACTCTTGGGAATAATCTCAACCACAATAAATTCAATATTACTGTGTATCGTGCGGAGCTCATTTCTGACATAAGGAATCTTCCTGGTTATCCGAATGGCGACACCCCTGCCTTTATTTCCTTGAAAAGATTCCACCTTGTAGCCCGAGAAGGAAAGATCGATAGTCAGTGTTTCTTGGAGCATAATTGCATGTAGTTTCTCAGCCTCTCATCTAATTAACTGCAGGAGGGCAGCCTTTTTAGGACTGATACCCCTGCAGTTCCATTTTCAACTTGTGAATTTACTAATTAGTGGCGCCATCCTGATTATTTGGAGATATGTTATTCAGTTGGAAGTTACAGTGGGACCTGCCCTGCATTGGTAGTGTTTTGGGAGAGATGTTCTCCATGACGGGAACTACCGTTTCTTTAAGATACGTCTCTATCTTCTGCAGCCTGATTCCCGATTCCTCCTTGCTACACTCAATACGAGTAAGTCGGTCGTTGATTTGTCTGATGCTATCGTTAATGGCAGAGAGAGCCTCCTTAATCTCAGACTTTGCCTTGATTTGTAACTGGTTCGACTGATCGAGGGCCCTCTTTTTGGGAGCCGGACTGTCGTGGGCGCTTCCTTCTGGCGTTACCATCTCCACAGACTTCGGAGCCTGATTAACCGACGAACCGTCAGGCGAAGCGGACTTGTGACGAGTGATTTCTCTGCGGAGCTCTGCTAGCTCTAGCGTAAGCCTATCGACCGCCGCCCTGAGGCTGCTATTCTCATTTTCTAACGATATAATTGTATCTCTCTCAGGACTGCGAATTTGACTTTCCGACACCTGGGCCGCGCACTTCTCTTTGCCTTTGACATTGTCAGCCCCGGAGTCAGAGCCTCCACGAGACAAGAAGCGCACCTGCGGCCCCCTGGAGCGGGAGCGGCTCCTGCTTCTGCTTGGTCTTCGATGTCTTGATGACGCACGTTGCCGGGAGCGGGAGCGGCTGCGCGAGCGAGAGTGCCACCTGGATGTGGGGCGACCGCGCGCCACCTGCGGCCCCTCTTCAGCCACCTCTGCCTTCGTACGCTCTTCTCTCGCCGCACCCGACGTCTCACACATACCAGGTATGGAATTAAGTACCGCTGTTTGCACACCTTGTCAGCCGTTTTATGCAAGCCACCTGCACAACTTGCACTTCGGTTCACACACATGCGCTGCACTTGGGTTACGCAAACTGCAGCCTTCACATTTCGTAGTTCCAGGCGCCGGGCAGACGTCCGCTCGATGACCAATCCTGCCACAAGTGTAACATGCATCAACTTGTTTGTGGTATAGAAAACAGCGCACCAAGGTAGGTCCGTATCTCACATAGTTCGGCACACGAAGTCCGTCGAAGACAATTATAACTGGTCCAGAATTCTTGATTCTCTTGACACTGAGCGCGAGCGGGTTGCGCTCATTCAAAATGTTTCTCTCAAAGGCTGCAGGCCCATCGGCAATGTCCACATTTCTAACAACCCCCTTGCACGTATCGCTAGGAGCAGTTTCATAGGCGTTGACTTCATAGGCTTTACCAGCCACGGTAATAGATTTGATGTGCACATATATTTCTGAGTTTTCTCTAAGGGGGGTGCATGTTACAATAAGGTTCAAGAGATGGCGCCGTCATTCCGTAGTACAGTATTTACAGTAGTTTACACACTGGCCACGCTCCCCTTCTGAAACCCCCTCTCCCTCCGTCGCGGCAACCCTCCTCCTCTATGAACTTGGAGCAGACGAAGTATCAAGTTGCGCCTGGCCCTCCTACTCCTGCTCGTCGGCCGCCCCGGCTACTCACTATATTTTCTGTACCCCCATGTAACCACACCCATTCCTGTGTACTCCATGTTTAATAAACCCAGTTAACCCCCGTTAACACAAGTCGAGTGTTCTATCGCCCACTAAAAGAGACATAACGAAACATGATATCAGAAGTGAACTATTTCTAACCTCAGCGCAAACAATGGAGAAGATTCCTGCACCTGCGAAATTCGACTCCAGAGGAAACACTGCGGAACAATGGCGAACCTTCAAGCAGAGTTTCACGCTGTACCTCAAAGCAACTAACACAGCGAGAGCACCATCTGACCGGCAAGTAGCACTTCTTTTGAACGTCGGTGGTTCTTCACTGCTTGATATCTACAACACTTTGGACTTCGGGGAACCAACTGCGGAAAGGCCAAATCCAGAATTTAACTATGCTTATGTCATCAGCCTCCTCGACGCGCATTTCTTACCAAAGCACAACAAGTTGTACTCGCGATAGGTCTTCCGAACTCGTATGCAACGGGAGGAAGAGCAGTTCGACAGCTTCGTAACAGATTTCAAGCTCAAAGCGCGCGACTGTGGATTCAGAAACGAAAGAGAAAAAATGATCCGCGACCAGATCGTCTGTGGCATCTATGACGAAAAGGCTCGTGCAGACATTCTCAAGCTTGAAGATCCGACCTTAGAGAAGGTTGAAAAGGTGTGTCGAGCACACGAAGCTACGAAAATTCAAATGAAAACATTTAAAGAGGGTACTACAAGAAGCAACGAGACCGTGCACGCTGTAAAGAAATGCGTCCATCGCACCAATGCCAACTCGAAAAGCGCAAAAGGAAAGCCACAAAAATCTAACATACCAAAATGCAGGTATTGCGGTGTAGCCATGAGCGAAAAAGAGAAGCATGCCACCAAAATGTTTTGAATCCCGTTTGGACATATTACAACATGCATCGTTTGCTCCAGACTTAGTCCTGCCACCTCGGTGATTGCTTTGCCTACTGAAGTGGGACCAGTTTTGTCCAAATTCAAGCCGCCTCTGGGGCGCAGCACAATTTTGATATGCTCCTGTGGTATGGGAGGCATGTTCGAAGCCTTTACTACCCGATTCATATTGTTAGAAAACAGGCAACATGCGCTCAACTGCCCCGCGCCAGCGTGGCATCCTTGCTGAGAGGTCGGGTTAGAAGGGGAGACCTGGCCAGCCTTTTTCGCTCTTCTGCTGGAAACCATCTTCCAGCCCACTTCCTCGTCGAAATCTTCTACTTGTATAGAAGCCGCCGCCATATCAACCGTCGAAGGGCGCTCCGCGCCACCGGCGAAGAAGTCGTCGGCGCTTCGCCGCGCTAGGCTTGCCAGCCGTTAGGCCGAGCATCCAAAAACAGGAATAGTTCGGCGAAAAGTCCCCACACCGACAAAAGCTTGGTCCCAGGTCGATAGAGACTAAAATCACAGCGATAAGAGAAGATTGTCCAGCCGAAAACATTAAAGAAGCGGGAACCGAACGTACCTCTTCGGCTTCTTCTTCTTCGCTTATTAGACACTTGCTCGCGCCAAAATCCCAGACACACTTCACCGTCTTTCTCGCGGCGACTCGCGACGCGTCGCCTCTTGGGCATCTCTAGATGATATCGTAATACTACCCCCTCCCCCCCCCCCCCCCGGCAACAGCGCCGTCACGGTGCTGTTAAATAGACAAGGCACTTGGAGAGATTTAGGGTTTGAGTCGGGCCAATTGGACAATATCACTGGTTGTCACAGCGGAGGACGTAGTGGGCGTGGCCAGAACGATTTCATAGGTAACTTCGGTCACGTGGCGGAGCACGCGATATGCGCCTGTGTAACAGGAGAGCAGTCTTTCACAAAGGCCAACTTTACGCGATTGTGACCTAAGCAACACGGGGGTGCCGGGCGCAAAATGCACATCACGGTGACGGAGGTCGTCGCGTTGCTTCTGTTTGTCTTGAGACACTTGCAGGCGAGCATGGTCAGCACGGGCGATTGCATCACGGTCATAATCACTAGTTGAAGCTGTGGTGGACGGAAGCACAGTGTCTAGTGGTAGCGTCGGTTCTCGGCCATACAATAGGTAAAACGGGGAAAAGCCAGCAGTTTCAAGACAGGAAGAGTTGTACGCAAAGGTAATGTAAGTTAGAGCCAGGTCCCAGTCACGGTGGTCGGCTGAAACGTATTTCGATAGCATGTCTGTAAGGGTGCGGTTGAAACGCTCAGTAAGGTCGTTCGTTTGTGGGTGGTAGGAGGTGGTAATTTTATGCTGTATTGAGCAGGCACGCATGATGTCGTCAATGACTTTGGACAAAAACGTACGGCCACGGTCGGTGAGCATTTGACGCGGAGCACCATGCATCAAAATGATATCGTGTAGGAGGAAGTCCGCAACATCAGTAGCGCAACTGGTCGGAAGAGCGCGCGTTATGGCGTAGCGGGTCGCGTAGTACGCAGCGACGGCAACCCACTTGTTTCCAGATGTAGATTCCGGAAATGGGCTCGGAAGCGCGGAGCTCGGAAGGCTTCTTGTGTCGTTGGCAAAGTTCTCAAGCGGCGACGTAACGCCGTACGGCACGTGCAAGGCCCGGCCACAAAAAACGGCGACGTACTCGGTCATATGTGTTCGAGATACGCCGAGGTGTCCTGCCGTTGAAGCGTTGTGAAGCTCTTATAGAACGGTTGAGCGGAGGGGCTTAGGTACTACAAGTAGGAACTCAGAGCCGTCCGGAGTATAGAGTACCGTCGCCGAGGACGAAGAGGCGTAGAGTAGCACCGGCCGGGGAGTGTTCAAAACGGTTGATGAGTGCTCTGATGTAGGCATTATGATGACGTTGCTCGTCGGCGAAATAAAAGAGTTTTGATAGTGAGAAAACGCAAGCAGCAATGTCAATATTGGAGGAGTCAGAGTCGTCAACAGGGTAACGCCACATGCTGTAAGTGTCTTGGTGCAGGTGGCCAGACTTGTGCACAACGGAATATGAAAATTCTTGTAGCCTCAAAGCCCATCGACCAAGCCGGCCTGTAGGATATTTTAGCGATGAGAGCCAGCAGAGGGCATGATGGTCAGTGACTACGGAGAGAGGACGACCCTAAAGGTAAGGCCAGAACTTCGCAACTGCCCAGACTACAGCAAGGCATTCCCTTTCCTAATGGAATAGTTGCACTCCGATGCTGATAGGAGGCGGCATGCATAAACAATAACGCGATCCTGGCCAAGCTGACGCTGGGCTGGGCTACGCCATGACCACTGGAATCTGTACGCAATTCTGCAGGGCATCAGGGTCGAAGTGGGTAAGAATGGGTGGTGAGGGGAGAAGAGTTACGAGACGAGAGAAGGGGGCGCCTTCTGAAGTACCCCACGAAAATTGTATGCCTTTCTTCAAAAGATTAGTGAGGGGTCTAGCAATCGCCGAAAAATCTTGAACAAAACGACGAAAGTACGAGCGTAGCCAACGAAACTGCGAATATCTGCGGCTGTCTTCGGAACCAGGAAGTCTCGGACAGCTCGATTTTTGTTGGGATGAGCCTGTACTTCGGAAGCGTCAACGAGATGGACCAGAACAGTAATTTCGCGGCCGCCAAAACGACATTTGGACGAGTTGAGTTGCAGTTTCGCCTTTCGATATGCATCAAGTATAGTTGTTAGACACTCAAGGTGAGTGTCGAAGGTTGGCGAGAAGACGGTTACGTCGTCGAGGTAACAGAGACACGTGGGCCATTTAAGACATTGGAGCAAGGAAGGATCATACGCTCAAATGTGGCAGGGGCATTGCATAATCCAAACGGCATTACTTTACATTGGTATAGGGACATCACGTGTTATGAACGCGGTTTTTTCTCTGTCCATATCGTCAACAGCAATCTGCCAGTATCCAGAGCGAAGATCAATAGAAGAGAAATAACTGGAACCATGAAGGCAGTCAAGGGCGTCGTCGATACGTGGGAGCGGGTAGACGTCCTTCTTAGTAATTTTGTTCAAATGACGGTAGTCTACAAATAAGCGCCACTTGCCGGCCTTCTTCTTAACCAACCCCACAAGGGACGCCCAGGGACTCGAAGAAGGCTCAATGATGTCTTTATCTAGCATTTTGTTCACTTCATTTTGAATTACTCGGCGTTCCGATGCTGAAACTTGATATGGTCGTCCGTGAATAGGCGTAGCATCGCCAGTAGCAATCCGATGCTTCAACGCGAGTGCATGGCCTAAAGGGCGATCGTCGAAGTCGAAAATATCTCGGTAGGACGATAACACTTTCCAAAGGTATTCAGCCTGCGTAGAGGACAGGTCTGCCACAAACATTTTCTTTATGTTGGGATCGGCGCCCGAATCTGGCGCGAGGGGCCCGCCAAGCTCGGAAGAATCATCGGTTGATAAAGCTCCCATTTGATGGTCGCCGAGACAATCAACGTTGGCAAGGTCTTGCGGGAGAATTTGCTTTGCCAATCCAAAGTTAAATATAGGCTACCACATTTAGACTAGTAGGCTTGTAGACTTCTATACATGTAGGCTTATGGACACGTAGGCTTGTTGGCCGATATACCGATAGCCTTGTAGACCGATAGGCTTGTAGCCCGATAGGCTAGTAGACTATCAAGATCCTAAATTACTGTTAGCCAACAGACATGTAAGCCGAAATTATGATAGAATTTTAGACCGGGTATCAGGGAAAGCGGCACCGCTTACTATTTGTATAACAAATAGTAACAGGTGGGACCCAACGATTATGCTCGCCAATGTCCTCCTTTATCTCGGCGGCACCCCACGCATGTGGCACCAAACGTATGAAGGTGAGTTAACCAGTTGGGACAGTTTCAAAGAAAAGCTCCAGGAACTATTCAGCGACCCCATTGGGCGCAAGGTTGCCGCAAGAAAGGCTCTTGCGTCTCGTGTTCAGCACCTACGAAGCCGTACGTTTCATGCATCCTCGACGTTTTGGCTCTATGGCGCAAAGCTGACGACACTATGCCTGAAGCAGATAAATTGACACATATGCTAAAGGGCATTTCCGACGACGCTTTCAATTTACTTGTTTTCAGCAACGTCTCGACTATCGACGCCATCATAAAAGAATGCCGTCGCCTTGAACAGGCTAAGAGCCGTTGTATCACACACCACATCACGCGGCTACCAAACACTGCTGCTACGTCGGCATGTGAGGGTCGACCGCGTCAGACCACCACATGTGACGACGCAACCCGTATTGTTCGCCGCGAACTCGAGGCCACCTGTGCGCCAGCCTTCTCCGCGACACCTCCCGATCCGTCTGCAACCACGATTGCGATGATTCAGGCCGTCGTCAGACAGGAATATGAGAACATGGGTCTGAACTCCTTGTGTTCAACGACTCAACCTAGCGTTCCCCAGTTCTCTAGCGGCCTTCCTCGTCCCCGGCAGTCCTTTTCCTGTTCCATACCGCAACTCGTCCGAAATGGCGTACCTCTTATGACAAGCCGATCTGCTTCCACTGCTGTCGCATCAACCACGTCGCTCGTCACTGCCGCAATCGATGGCCACCACCTGCTCGGACGTACGCCGACGCTTATTCCCGTGCCTTTCGACCTACTGTTCCTTATGCTACCCGCCATGAACCCGCTGCCGCTGATGCCCCTGCTCCGAACCTTCGCTACAGCCGCTCGCCCTCCCATCGACGCCATCAGTCTCGTTCGGCCCAACCCCGTCGCTTCTCTTCCCCGCCTTTCGCCTCCCGGATGCCGCCGGAAAACTAGGCACTGCAGCTTCTGGAGCTGAAGCTGCGTTATCGACCCTGCCCTCAAATCCTCTGCTCACGTTACCCACGAACCAAAACCTTCTTGACGCTGACGTTGACGGCTATCCTGTCACTGCACTGATCGATACAGGAGCCCATATTTCTATTATGAGTGCTGCCTTCCGACGACGACTCAGAAAGCTCCCCACCCAGCGTCGGCCCGCGTCGCCCACGTTGCGAATGGTGGTACTGTTCCTATCATCGGCATGTGTACGGCACGTGTCAGCATCGCTGGCCGCCACACTCCTGTCTTTTTCACCGTGCTTGCTCATTTACCCCACGACCTAATTCTCGGACTCGATTTTCTCCCTGCGCATTCTGCTCTTATTGACTGCTCTGCCAGTACCCTTCGCCTTGAGTTGCCAATTCTCGCAGAACCTCCTGATGCACCCCAGTGCCGCTTACGCCCCACCGGCTTTATTCGCCTGCCACCAAAGTCAATAGCCTATATTGAACTGCTGTCTTCCCCACCTATTCCTGATGACATGTACCTCGTCACTCCTCTGCACGACATTCCACTACAGTATGACGTCACGTGCCTCACAGTATTCTTACTATTACTGATAACTGCACTTGCATGCCTATCTTTAACTTTGGATTGGCAAAGCAAATTCTTCCGCAAGGCATTTGCCTTGCCAACGTTGATTGTCTTGGCGACCATCAAGTGGCATCTTTATCAACCGATGGCCCTTCCGAACATGACGGGCCCCTCGCGCCAGCCTCGGGCGCCAATCCCAACATAAAGAAAATGGTTGCGGCACACCTGTCCTCGACGGTGGTTGAAGACCTTTGCCAAGTGTTATCGTCGTACCGAGATATTTCCGATTTTGACGATCGCCCTTTAGGCCAGACGCTCGCGGTCAAGCATTGAATTCCTATACTGGCGACGCTACGCCTATTCACCGATGACCATATCGAGTTTCTGCGTCGCAACGCCAAGTAATTCAAAATGAGGTGAACAAAATGCTAGATTAAGACATCATTGAGCTTTCTTCGAGTCCCTGGGCGTCACCTGTGGTGTTGGTCAAGAAGAAGGACGGCGCGTGACGCTTCTGTGTAGACTACCATCATTTGAATAAAATTACTAAGAAGTACGTCTACCCGCTCCCACGTATCGACGACGCCCTTGATTGCCTTCATGGTTCCAGCTATTTCTCTTCTATTGATCTTCGCTCTGGATACTGGCAAATTGCTGTTGACGATATGGACAGAAAAAAACCTCGTTCATAACACCTGATGGCCTATACCAATTTAAAGTAATGCCGTTTGGATTATGCAATGCCCCTGGCACCTTTGAGCGTATGATGGACTCCTTGCTCCAGGGTTTTAAATGGTCCATGTGTCTCTGTTACCTCGACGACGTCATCCTCTTCTCTCCAACGCTCGACACTCACCTTGAGCGTCTAACAACTATACTTGATGTATTTCGAAAGGCAAAGCTGCAACTGAACTCGTCGTTTTGGCCGCCATTAAATTGCGGTTCTGGCCCACCTCGTCGACGCTTCCGGAGTACAGCCTGATCCAGACGTTTTCTTAGTATCCAAGCTCCTTAATTTAGCCGACGAGCTACGTCGTGATGCCTACATCAGAGCAGTCATCGACCGTTTTGAACACGCTCCGGTCGGTGCTACTCTACGCCTCTTCGTCCTCCGCGAGGGTATTCTATACCGTCGCAACATTTATCCGGACGGCTCTGAGTTCCTACTTGTAGTACCTAAACATGTCCGCTCAACCGTTCTAGATGAGCTTCACGATGCTCCAATGGCAGAACACCTTGTCGTACCTTGAACCTATGGCCGAGTACGTCGCCGTTTATTCTGGCCGGGCTTTGCACGTTCCGTACGGCTTTACGTCGTCGCTTGTAAGCTTTGCCAACGACGCAGGAAGCCTTCCCAGCTGCCCGCTGGTTACCTGCAACCGCTCGACATCCCTGCCGAGCCCTTCCATTGTGTCGGCTTAACCCTTCTCGCCCCATTTTCCGAATTTACATCAGGAAACAAGTGGGTTGCCGTCGCTGCAGACTACGCGACCCGCTACGCCATCACACGCTCTCTTCCGACCAGTTGCGCTATATACTGATGTTGCGGACTTCCTCCTACACGATATCATTTCGATGCATGGTGCTCCGCGTCAAATGCTCACCGACCGTTGCCGTATGTTTTTGTCCAAAGTCATTGACGACATCATGCGTGCCTGCTCAATACAGCATAAAATTACCACCTCCTACCACCCACAAACGAACGGCCTTACTGAACGTTTGAACCGCACCCTTACAAACATGCTATCGAAATACATTTCAGCCGACCATCGTGACTGGGACCTGGCTCTAGCTTACATTACCTTTGCGTACAGCTCTTCCTGTCTTGAAACTGCTGGCTTTTCCCCATTTTACTGCTTGTATGGGCCAGACTCACCGACGCTACCACTAGACACTGTGCTTCCGTCCACCACAGCTTCAATTAGCGATTATGCCCGTGATGCAATCGGCCGTGCCGACCATGCTCACCAACATGCACGTGCTCGTCTGCAAGTGTCTCAAGACAAACAGAAGCAACGCTACGACCTCCGTCACGGTGATGTGCATTTTGCCCCGGCACCCTCGTGTTGCTTTGGTTACCATCGCGTAAAGTTGGCTTTTGTGAAAAACTGCTCTCCTGTTACACAGGCCCATATCGCGTGCTCCGCCAAGTGACCGATGTCACCTATGAAATCGGTCTAGCCATGCCCATTACGTCCTCCGCTGTGACAACCAGTGATATTGTCCCCGTCGCCCGACTCAAACCCTAAAATTCTCCAAGCGCCTTGGATATTTAACAGCACTGCGACGGCGACGACGGGCGGTGTTAGTATTACGATATCATCTAGAGATGCTCAAAGTTAGCCGCCGCGAGAAAGACGATGAAGTGTGTCTGGGCTTTTGGCGCGAGCAAGTGTTGGCCTGGCTGTTTGGTTCAAGTGTGAATATGGTGTAAATAGCCTATTCCGTGTGTGTCTTTGCACACGTAACAATATTGCTAACTAGACGTAATTAGGCCTACAACAAAAAGCCAGCAGATCCCACTAGAGCACTGCACGGGCTCGGGCTTACCCGAAAGCCCGGGCCCGGCCCGGCCCGTGGGCCGGGCCGGGCCGGGTAGAGTTGTTTTTTCACGGGCTCGGGCCGGGCTCGGGCACGGCGTGTGCTTTTTGACCCGGGCCCGGGCCGGGCTCGGGTTTTTTGACGCGGGCCCGGGCCGGGCTCGGGCTTTCTGCGAGTTATTCTCGGGCTTCTCAACTCTGAAAAACATGTATTTTTCGGTCTCGGGCCGGGTTCGGGCCGGTTTCGAGTCGGGCTCGGGCCGGGCTCGGGCTTAAGGTAAAGGGGTGGCGGGCCGGGCCGGGCGGGTAACGTAGATTATTTCCGGGCCCGGGCCGGGCCCGGGTCTCGCCATAAATGTTTTGATCGGGCTCGGGCGGGCCGCCCAATGTGAAAACGGGCCCGGGCTGGGCCCGGGCCGCAAAAATCGGCCCGTGCAGTGCTCTAGATCCCACTCCTTGTGGGAATCGATGTTATGCGTAGCAGTGTGCGGGGAGCCTACGAAGTTAACGAAATGACCATGAGAGCACCAAGACGTAGACGACTCTTTCATGACCTATACATGACACGCATGTCATGACATTCATGTCATGAGCCCTCAGCAGTCCCTTTATCTACACCTAAGAGACCTTAAAGCGAAAGCCTGTCATGCTTATGACTATGACTTCGGTCATCAACCTTTAGCCTTTTCCTTCACTTAGTAGCACATCCGAACCCATTCCATTGGTTTTTGAGGGAGAATCTTTTTTCGCTGAGTCATTCTCATTTTTGCTGAGTCGTGGTTATGATTTTCACTTCTACCTGAATACTTTAGTGTTTCCTTCACATCGTGCCCACTTCCGAAGCCATTTCCGCACTTTTTGAGTGTTAATCTTTCTTGCTGAGTCGTTGTCACTTTTGCTCAGTCATTCCCATGACTATGACTTCTACCATCATCCTTTAGTGTTTCCTTCACTTAGAGCCCACGTCCGAACCCATTCCAGTGGCTTTTGAGATTTAATCTTTTTTGCTGAGTCATTTTCATTTTTGCGCAGTCATGGTCACGACTGAATTTTACCATTATCCTTTAGTGTTTTCTTCACTTAGCACTCACGTCAGAACCCATTTCAGTCGCTTTTGAGTGTTAATCTTTTTTTTGCTGAGTCATTCTCATTTTTGTGAAGTCATGGTCATGATTGACTTCTACCACAATCATTTAGTGTTTCCTTCAGTTAGTGCCCACCTCTGAACCCATTTCAGTGGATTTTGAGTGTTAATGTTTTTTGCTAAGTCATTGTCACTTTTGCTCAGTCATGGTCATGACTATGACTTCTACCATCATCATTTTGTGTTTCCTTCACTTAGTACCCACGTCAGAACCCATTCCAGTGGTTTTTGGGTCTTAATCTTTCTCGCTAGGTCATTGTCATGACCTAGATGACACGCATGTCATGACCTATCACTTATGTTTGTCATACATTCCTGTCATACCAAGCTAATTTCGGTACCTACAAAGTTAACAAAACGACCATGAGTGCACCAAGGCATAGGCGGCTGTTTCATGACCTACATGACGCGCATGTCATGAGATTCATGTCATGGAATATCAATTAGGTTCGCCATATACTCTTGCCAGAGTATGCCAATTTTGGTACATACCAAGATAACGAAAGAAAGGGGTCAGGCAAGGAGACACAATCTCTCCAATGCTATTCACTGCATGATTAGAAGAAGTATTCAAGCTCTTAGACTGGGAAGGCTTAGGAGTGAGGATCAACGGCGAATATCTCAGCAACCTTCGGTTTCCAGATGACATTTTCCTATTCAGCAACAATGGAGACGAATTACAGCAAATGATTGAGGACCTTAATAGAGAAAGTGTAAGAATTGGGTTGAAGATGAATATGCAGAAGACAAAGCCTGGCAAGGCAACAATAGCCTGGCAAGGCAACAAGATTTCAGGAACGCCAGTCAGCCTCTAGAGTCTGTAAACGAGTACGTGTATCTAGGTCAATTACTCACAGGATACCCTGATCAAGAGAAAGACATTTACAGAAGAATAAAATTGGGTTGGAGTACATACTACAGGCAGTACCAAATCCTGACTGGGAGCTTACCACTGTCGTTGAAAAGAAAAGTGTACAATCATTGCATTCTACCGGTGCTAACATATGGGGCAGAAACTTGGAGGTTAACGAAGAAGCTCGAGAACAAGTTAAGGACGTAAGTGTTAGTTGAAGGCGATATCGCATCTACCATGTCTGTGCGAGACGTCTGTGCAAAGCTACGACTGTGTCTGCGCGTTGACATGGCAAAATATGAAGTAGTAATCAGGGATCGGCGTGGCGTAGTGGTAAGATACTGGAATTGAGATCTGTAGGGCGGAGGTTCGAATCCTCGCGGATTATTTTTTTGTTTTACTTTTTTTTTCTTTTTTTATTGCATTACAACAGTTGGCTGTTTCTTTCTGTATTCGAAAAAATATATAAGGTAGCCAGGGACCACGTATTTCTCGCTCTAGAGCACCATTTCGCACCAGTACTCCGCGCCCAGCGCCTCCCAGTATGCCGCGCCTTGCCAGCGTCCCAGTATCCAGCGCGCGACACTGGGCCCATAATCAGGCATGGCACTGGGCACTGGATACTGGGTTTTGCAATAGGGTAGATAGATAGATAGATAGATAGATAGAGATAGATAGATACTATCAAAGTACCAAATGTTCGCCAAGAAATGCTTCGCATTTAAAATGCTCAAATGGTCATCTTTTATGCCACGTTACTACTGCCTTGAGTATTGTGTGCCCTCGTGTGTCATGCGCCACCAATGGGTGCGTGCAATACTTTCTTTTTCGAGCGTGCTGGTTGACTCGCTGTGGTAGTTTATGGTTGTAATTGTTCGTACGCGGATTACCTTCCTCTAGAATATTTGCAACGATGTACGCAGGTACTCTGGAACAATCTCACGCGCAGGAATAGTGCCCTGTGCATAGCCATTCAAAATCATCATTATTGACTGCTACGAAATCGGCTCTAAATCATTTTCCCTGCTACAAACGCTGCTCCAAAATACTCTTGGCCATTTCCACTATTGTATACCTCATTTAAAAAAACGCAGTTTCGCCCAAAAGGCGGAGCATCGATTGCGATGGCAAATTAGTAGACAGCTACACAAATTAATAAAGATACAGGTGCAAACGCAGTACACTGTAGTCATGGGAGACTTCAATGCAAAAGTGGGGGAAAAGCAGGCTGGTGAGCAAGCAATTGGCAACTACGGCATCGAGGAGAGCTGTTAGTAGAATTCGCGGAAAGGAATAGGCTCCGAATAATGAATACCTTCTTCAGGAAGGGCAGCAACAGGAAGTGAACCTGGAAAAGCTCTAATGGAGAAACGAGGAATCAAATAGATTTCATACTCTCTGCCGATCCCAGCATAGTGCAGGATGTAGAAGTGTTAGACAGGGTAAAGTGCAGTGACCATAAGTTAGTAAAGAAGAAACAAGCCAAGATAGACGCAGTAAGGGTAAAAGTAGACGAATTCAGGCTGGTGCTCGCAAACAAATATGCAGCTTTAGAACAGGAAGATGAAGACAACATAGAGGTAATCAATGAAACCGTAACTAGGCTGATCTCAGAAGCAGCAATTGAAGTGGGAGGTGAGGCACCAAGAAGAAAGTAAGGGATTTTCGATATTATAACGTGGGAAAGAGTGAGGAAGCCGTAAGATATGGACGCAGAATTAAATCATTAAGAAGAAAGCTTGGCATAGGACAAGGCAAGATGTATGCACTGAAAGATGCATACATCTTGCATGGTAATATCATCAGCACTTTCGATGAGATAGTAAAAGCAACGGAAGAATTCTATACTGACCTGTACAGTGCCCAAAACAGCCAAGCTACTTTCATTCGAACTAGTGATGAACCGGGTAGAGAGGCTCCGCTATAACTAGGGATGAAGTTAGAAGTGCCTTGAAAGACATGACCAGGGGAAAAGCTGCTGGAGAAGATGGAATAACAGTCGATTTAATCAAAGCTGGAGAAGCTTTCTTGCTTGAAAAGCTTGCGCCCCATTATACGCAATGCCTCACGACTTCAAGTGTACCAGAAAGCTAGAAGAACGACAACATTATACTCATTCATAAGAAGGAAGACGTTACAGAATTGAAGAAATATAGACCCATTAGCTTGCTTTCGGTATTCTATAAAATATTTACTAAGATAACTTCCAAATGAATCAGGGTGACATTTGACTTCAACCAACCACGAGAACAGTCTGGCTTTAGGAAGGGATATTCTACGATGGATGATATCCATATCATCAATCAGGTAATCGAGAAATCTGCGGAGTACAATAAACCGTTCTATATGGCTTTCATAGATTATGAAAAAGCATTTGATTCAGTAGACATAACAGCAGTCATAGAGGCATTGCATAACCAAGGAGTATAGCAGGCATACGTGAATATCTTGGCAAATATCGACAACGATTGCACAGCAACCTTGGTTCTCCACAAGAAAAGTAGAAAGATACCTATCAAGAAAGGGGTCAGGCAAGGAGACACAATCTCTCCAATGCTATTCACTGCATGCTTAGAAGTACTCAAGCTCTTAGACAGGGAAGGCTTAGGAGTGAGAATCAACGGCGAATACCTCAGCAACCTTCGGTTTGCAGATGACATGGTCCTGTTCAGCAATAACGGGGACGAATTGCAGCAAATGACTGAGGACCCTAACCGAGAAAATGTAAGGTGGGGTTGAAGATTATTATGCAGAAGACAAACATAATATTCAATAGCCCGGCAAGGAAACAAGAATTCAGGATCGCCAGTCAGCCTCTAGAGTCTGTAAAGGAGTACGTTTATCCAGGTCAATTACTCACAGGGGACCCTGATCATGAGAAAGAAATTTACAGAAGAATAAAAGTGGGTTGGAGTGCATACGGCAGGCATTGCCAAATCCTGACTGGGAGCTTAGCACTGTCGTTGAAAAGTGTACAATCAGTTGCATTCTACCGGTGCTAACATATGGGGCAGAAACTTGGAGATTAACAAAGAAGCTTAAGTTCAAGTTAAGGACCGCACAAAGAGCGATGGAACGAAAAATCTTAGGACAAAGGTTAAGAGGCCGGAAGATAGCGGTGTGGATCAGAGAACAAACGGGGATAGCCGATATTCTAGTTAATATTAAGCGGAAGAAATGGAGCTGGGCAGGCCATGTAATGCGTAGGATGGATAACCGGTGGACCATTAGGGTTGCAGAATGGATACCAAGAGCAGGGAATCGCAGCCGAGGACGGCAGAAAATGAGGTGGGGTGATGAAGTTAGGAAATTTGCAGGCGCAAACTGGAATCAGCTAGCGCAAGACAGAGGAAATTGGAGATCACAGGGAGAGGCCTTCGTCCTGCAGTGGACATGAATAGGCTGATGATGATGATGATGATACAAATTTGAGGATGGTAGTTTTATCAGCCGTGTAAACTTGGAACTATTCACGTACTAACTAAATTAGCAAGCAACGTGTCAGCGCGCACAGGCAAACATGAGCACATCACACACGATGACCACGTGCACTCGCTGTCAAAACGCTGGCGTGAGGAAGCACGGCAGCAGCAGCTAGCGAAGTGACCTTCGCGCTGTGTATAGCTTCAATGCAAACTGAGCGACGAGAACACCACATGCATAAAGGTATGAGAAGCCTGTAGATCGCCCTCAAGATAAGCCGCAGGCGACCGCGCATGGCCATGCAAGGTACACAGCTGGTGCACGAGTAAGCAACAATCCCCCCTCCCCTCCCTCCCGCGCTTCCCTTCCCGCTTCCCTTCCTGCGCACGCGAGATTGAGCTGCCATGGTCGATTCCCCAAGCGCGCTGTTACGGTGGCTAAAAGGGGAGGTGGGAGCAACGTAGCCGTCGGAGAACGCGGCGCCTGTTGCAGTGATTGATGATGCCGAGTGGTGGCGCGCGCCGCCATTAATATGCCTCCGCTGCGGCTGCCGTAGCTAGGGAGTGCGCTCGGTTGGCATGGTTCTTATCGGTTCTTTTTGCTCCACGCTCGTTTCTGTTCGCATTCACGCTGTGATGTTATGCCTCCTTGTGGTGAAAATATTTTTACACGTTGCAAGAAGCAATGGCAGGTCGCATGAAACGACAGACGCACTGTTTTGCGCCGGGCTGCACAACAGGCTATGTTTCTGCTAGAAAAGCAGAAGAAAAATTGGAGGACGCTTAAGCTTCGCCTTTAAGAGTAGAACGGGATAGCGTTATTGGGACCAGTTCGCATCGCATCGTACGGATACGACAAGTATGCTTCATTCACTGCAACACTGAACGTGGGAAAGCCAGCTTACAAAGACCAAGCTTACAACGGTCCCCTTAAAGTCGGCTTCACTTTTAAACTGAAATGCATTGCTGGAAAGACGTTTTTCCAGGGGCAATATAAGCGGTTTTATATTAAAATGTGAAGGCCCTAGCACCCTTTTTATTATTTATTAATTGTTTGCTATGCCACGACATGCGCAGGTCTGGTAGAAATGCTAGAAAAGGGGTTTGTGTTTGAGTTTCCTCTTAGCAGAATTAGGCTTTCTCGTACAGTCAAATTACAATCTGACGCCGATTGGTAAACAATCCAGGCGAACCCGACACCGAATGGTAAAGACGTACTTTACAATTTTCTGAGGAATTTCACTGTGAGAAATCCAATTTTTGTTCGCCAAAACCTTGCACCACGTGGAGGGCCTGCGCGGTTGATGTGGTTAGATGTTTTTCGCTGCCTACCGCGATCACACGCCGGTTGCCGACGCCGGATTTTCTGCGACATGGCGCCCTAAATGCTATCGCGTTAAAAAACCATCCCTTTTCTCGGTGCCTAATGACGATTAGGCACTTAAAGCGTGCCAGCGGTACGGAAACAAGAAAATGTTGATTGTCGTCGCTTGGAGATGCTGAGTTTATTTTTTGAATCCTGCCTAATTACATAATTAGCCTTAATTATTCATTCAACTTCTCAAATATAATAATTAGATGAAAATGTGAATGAGAAAATTCTTGAGCAACATGAAAAAGTCACAGGCCTGCGTGGCACATGCAGCACAGTCACAGTGTAAGCTGGTGGAGCGGCTGAAGACTAGCTCCAATTTCATTACCACGCAGTCTCTTCGCCTCGCTTTGACGAGAACGATCTGAACTGTCCGGCCGGCGTCAACGACGAGCTGCAGCTTGTAATGCTTTTTGCACAGCAGTCTGCTGAGCCCGATGATGCCTGGTTGTGGCCGCGCACGTAGCTCTACGATTCGCTTCTTCAGCAGCGGTTCGTACCTTGCGAGGAGATGCCATAACGTGTACCGAAGAGGTATCCAGAATACGTGCCGCTCATCTCACTTCGCAATCGCGTTAATTGCGCGCCTCGTCTGAATCGCATCTCGTCGTCTGCGCCTGCGCACGCTGCGTTTGCAGGCACCTTAACTATATGGCGCCACCATACTGGCGGAGGCTAGGGATCACGTTCATTGCACATCTCGTCTGAATCGCATCTCGTCGTCTGCGCCTGTACACGCTGCGTTTGCAGGCGCCTTAACTAGATGGTGTCAGCATACTGGCGGAGGCTCGGGTCGTCTGCGCCTGCGAGCCTGTCTAGGGCGCGTTTCTATGCCATTTTTCCGCTGCCTACTAGTGAGCACTTGCGTGGCTCAGTGGCAAAGTATTGGACTCCTGCGCAGCGGGCCTGGGTTCGATCCCTGCGGGGACCGCGTACTTTCTTTCGCATTTCCGGCGATAGCGGTTACGGCACCAGCGGCGGCGGCGGACGCCATCGCGAACCGAAGCGGCTATTGGAATGATCCCCTAACAGCTTACGCTGTAAAAAAATGTCGCAGTTTCACCCGAAAGGCGAAGCATCAATTTCGATAGCAAATTAGTAGAGAGCTATAGGGAGTAAGGATAGTAGTTTTATCAGCTGTATAAACTATAAGCACCAGCAACGCGCCGAACTGTTGTCAACGCCGTCGGCGTTTTGCCCGCGTTCGCACTGAACGTGCGCGGCGTTTTATTGCGATAGCAATTATATGGACACTCAAAAGCAGATTTCTGCCGTCGGCGTCGCCGTTGCCGTCGCCGTCGTCGTGAGGTTCCGTATGACGTCAATGGAGATGAAATCGTCGCCGCGCGCCGCCGAACGCTGTATGTGCGAGTGAAAGGGCGCGAGGGACGCGCTCTTTCACGGGGAGTGAACGCACGGCGGAGAACAAACGCGCGTTCTGCGCCGTGCTTCCTTAAGGGCTGCAGAAGTAGGCGTCTCTTTCCTCCTTTACAATCACCATATATGTAGAGCAAACGCGCCTTCTTCTCACGCACGAAAGGTCGCGGGGGGGGGGGGGGGGGAGGGAAGGGAGGCGACGTTTAGCTGCGGCACCAAGTGCCTATTTATATCAGAGGCTCCGGCAACAGTCACCAACGCCGCAGGCATTTTGAGCGAACGCGGGCAAAACGCCGACGGCGTCGACAACAGTTCTGCGCGTTGCCGGTTCTGCTGCATGTCCAAGTTTATACAGCTGATAAAGCTAATATCATTACTCCGTATAGCTCTCTCCAAATTTGCTATCGCAATTGATGCTTCGCCTTCCAGGTGAAACTGCGACAACTTTTTATATAAATACGCATTTGGTGCCGCAGCTAAATATCGCCTCCCCTCTCCCTCTCGCTCCCGTCCCCCCACAGCCTTTTGCGCGACGGAAAAAGTCGCGTTTGCTCTCTATATATAGAAAGGAGGAAAGAGATGCTTAATTCTGCAGCCCTTCCGGGCTGCAGAATTTGTGTTAAGCCCTTCAGGAAGCACGGCGCAGAACGCCCGTTTGCTCTTCGACGTGCGTTCGCTCCCTGTGAAAGCGCGTGTCCTTCGCCCCCTTTCACTCGCACATACAGCGTCCGGAGCGCGGCGATGATTTCATCGCCGTTGACGTCATACGGAATCTCACGGCGATGGCGACGCCGACGGCAGAAATCCGCTTTGGGGTGTCCATATAATTGCTATCGCAATAAAAGCTTGGACAACTGATGGCATGATTGCACGCCTAGCATCTGTAGTTGAGGCTATATTCTTACGGCAATTCACTACACACCGCTATTCGACAGCTCCTTTTCCGGGTGCCTACTACTACAGTGTACTAGAGAGGGGTACACTGTACTACTACAATGCCGAGAGGCGCCGTCGTGCACATGCGTTCACCGCACCGCCGTCGGAAGAATCGCAGTGGAAGCATCATGCACTATTCTCAGATTTCTTTGAGACACAGGACTGATGGACACTTGGTGACATATTAGTCGCAGAAAGGCGCGCTCAGGCGGACGCTCAGGCCGCCTTTTGTTGTGACCCATAGGTGCGGGCGCACTGCCGTAGCTGCGTTTTAACGCCGGCGACACGCCAAGCGCGCTTGTTTCGCTACTGTGTGCCTGGTGCTTTACATGAGGCCCCGACTGCTTTCCAGGATGGACCATTATTGTGGAGAAGGCGGGCGGCGCCCGTTATACAGCCAGTAGCGTCTTCTATACCCGGCCTGGTGCGTGACCATCTACGTGGTGCGAGCTACACTTCTGGCGTTTGCTGAGGAGCGCTTCCGCCTGTTCCTCCTCTGTCACCATCATCGCGCCTGGCGTGAGGCCACGGTGCGGCGTTGTCTGCTGCGAGCAGCTGCAGCTCCCGGCGCCGCCGTTGGAGAAAGGCATTGCTGGTGTAGGTGACATCAAAGCGATTGCACCTATAGTACCTCCGGGACCGGCTGCCTTCCTCGGTGGTACAGGGTGGGGACTTCCACACGTCGGGAGGACGTGGTGAGTGTCCGGTGTTCCGGTGAGATTGCGGTAGTTCGAGACCAGTTGCCAACAGTTGCGGTGGCATCACCGTTTCAGCAACCATCGTCATCATCTGCGACCTCCCCCTCTTGTAACTTGCGTGGTGCGGTGCGGTCTCTGTGCCGTGGCAAGGCATTGATTGCGTGGCAGCACCTTCCGGCAACTTGCTGCGTGCACTCGTCAAAACGAGGTCTGGGAGGATGACCAGACCAGGGGCCGTATTCTGTAACGCTTCGGTTTTCGAAGGATTCGGTTTGGCGGTGGCGTCACATTGGGGCGGTCTGTTGACGTAATGAAAACAAGTGAAAAGACAGAGACCAATCGGCGCGAAGGTTTCTTTTTGTGGCAGTGAACGTCACAAACCGAGTAAAAATATAGCAATTTACGAGCACTTCTTGGTAAATAAAAATAATTTGTGCATGGTATTGATGAGGTTTACATTTTTCATCATGAAACGTGTGTGAGTTGTACTGGCGGTGAGTGACTTAACGAATTTCGTTTACTTCGGTTGAACCATTTATGCCGCTAGGTAGGACGTCGTACGCTAACTTCGCGTTGCGGCCAAAATACACACTCAAGTTCCTCGCACAGTCGGAGCGCTGTCTCTTTTGAGAATCTGAATAGTCGCCGGAATCCCTCGTCTGTCATCTCAAAGGCGTCTTGTCGACGTCGAGGTTGTCGCTGTCTATCACGGAGGCTCGCTAAAAGCACGATAACAGGCGCCACAGGCACCGCACACGCCGTCATTTTGCTCCGAGTGCCGCGATTTCGCCCGTGCACACGGCACGCACAGGCTCTGCACACGGCACACCGCGCTTCGGATCAGACCGAAGCAGCGCGCGCGGCTTCGCTTCGTAGCAGACAACAAATTCGGTTTCCGCGTGATTGACATGTGCGTGACGTCATCAAAAAATGCGTTCGCGCCCTGAGGCGATGGCGTCACCCAGCCGGCGACCAATCGCTGCACGCAAACCGAATCCTTCGAAAACCGAAGCGTTACAGAATACGGCCCCAGGTGTGCGTCCTTGCATGGCTTAGCACCTTCAGGTAACGGCAATACCTCGGCTATTCGGAGGCTGCACCACCTGGTCTGCCGCACCTACGCGAGTCGTACGTCGGAGAAGCCAGCAAGGCTTAGTAACTTCGGGCTCCTGGAAGACCTTGGCAACTCGGACGTTGGGAGGCGACGCCGGTCGCCACAGCGAACAGACGTGACTCCACATCACTCCGTCCATTTCGCCCTATTTATGCCGCAAATCAACAGGATTTCCACCGAAGTTTGTTTGCAGAGACTCCCTTACATGTGGAGACCAAGTGGATCAAGTCTGAAGTCAGCCGGGCTGCCCAAACCATTTCTCCGGCAACGTTTCACCAGAACCGCCTGGGTTAACCCTGACGAAGAACAGGGAACGCTGCGACGCTCGTGCGAGCAGCGGCCCCGACGCGCGCCGCGTCGATACAGCATGCCTCCTAAACTCGTCACAGACGCCGATGGCTGGACCTCCAAGGCTCCGCGCACACCCAAGGGTAAGCCCAACCCCGAGAATTTCCTGACTCTTATCCTGCGGCTGCCAGCAGGATTTAACTTAGCGGTCGTTCGTCCACAAGATCAGCACGCTAGTCTGGCTCTCGGCAGGCCTCACCAATTCTGAAGCAAGCTCGACCACCCTCAGAATACGCAACGAGAAGAACTTGGGCGTGATAGAATGTGCCGATGTAGGCGCAGCCAGGAAGTTGCAAAACGCTGAATGATTCACCTACGACAATGAAACGTACCCTTCGAGGATCTATGCCATGCCGCCACCTGACTCATGCAAGGAAATTGTACGCAATATCTAATGGAAGGACTCCGGGCTCCCAACTACCAAATACTTAGTGCACGCATGATGGGTGCCACCGCAACGGCCCTCGTCACGTTTCGAGGCACGTACATCCCATATGAAGTTATCTACAGAGGGGGCATCCTCCGCTGCGTTCCCCACCAACCCCGAGCCCAATTTTGCACCACCTGCTTAGCTATCGGCCACAGACTGGATGTCTGCCCCAACAGCAATGTTAACCGTTGCAAGATTTGTGGGCACACAACGACCGACTCGAACAGCGCACACAACTGCAAACCTGGCGGTGCCAACTGCGGAAAGGACCATGCGGCAGATGATCCAGATTGCGAGACCCGTAAGGCAGCAGACCAAGCGGCGCGCCGGGCAGCCTACCTCAAGCGACTAAGACATAGACAACATGCCAACCCAGAGATCCATGTTCAAAGTGAAACACCCCCTGCACCTACCCACAAAGTCGTCATCGTTCGAGAGGAAAGCCAGAGCCCAGAACGCAACAGGAATCGCCACAGGAGCAGCCACAGGAGCCCCAGTAGCAGCCGCAGTAGAAGCCGCAGCAGAACCGGCCCCACTGTCCAGGGACCCATAGTGCGCAGCACCTCTATAGCCTGTGTGAAGGCCCTCTCTGGGAGCCCCAGTGCAACAAGGGAAGCTAAGGTGAGTAAACCACTCGGTACCCCTCCTTCCCAAGGCCCCTCTTCAACCCGTACTGTTAAATCACTCACAAAGCAAGCAGCACTCGACTATCGACGCGCTCTCATGAAAACGAAAGTCGCACCGCCACACCCTAATACACAAGAGGCACGAGCTTTATCCAACACAGCGGACACGCCATCAGACAGCATGGACACAACAAACAAAGACAACCAGACAAATTCTACTGCCGAAACTGCACTGCCTGCACAAGAGGTTGATGTAGATACACAATCGCCGGCACAAAACGAGCACGATGCAAAGCTACGAGTCAGACAGTCGAACAGCGCCTTGAACAGTTCGGCGCCATGATAGATGCTAAGATTAGAGCAGCCTTATAAGAGTTCATGACGCGCCTTATGCCAAAGATCGAATCCCTCATCGACACCAATATAACCAGGAAGTTAGATGCTGTACTCATGCCGCAGTTAGAAATGGCACTCCAGCCAATAACAGCACAACTGGACGTGTGCAGCAGCAAACTGAAACGCTACGACGAAGCAGAACTTACTAGGTCGCGTAGGCAAACAAGCGCTGCGCGCACCGCTCCATACCCCTCACCGAATGCAATCCAAAATGAGTGACAGCACCATGGCCGATGATCTCACAGTGTGGCAGTGGAACTACAGGGGCTTCTCTGGGAAGCGAGGCTTGCTCACGCAGTACATTGCTGCACAGGATCGTCGCCCAGACGTTTTACTCATTCAGGAAGCAAACCACAAACCCATCTTCTCAGGCTACAGAACTTTCTGCGCTCACAAAGAAAATGCGCCGATCGCGATCATGGTTCGTAAAGACCTCACGACAGCACATGTTCATGACACACCGCAAAGCCTAACCGTTAGGATATATCCCACACAAACAAATAAGCCAAGTAGCTCTCATCACCTGTATCTAACAAATGTGTACAGTTCACCAAAACAGAAAGCAGATTTTCTCGCGGAAGTAACACATATGTGCCCTGCAAGACATTTCACACATTTAATTGCTGGAAATTTTAACGCGGCAAATACGTCTTAGGGGTACTCAAAAATACCCAAAAAGGCACCTACGTCAACCGGATCATACAACAGGAAAACATCACGTTGCTAAACAATGTCGACTCACCCACGCGGCACGGAAACTCTGTCGAGCGCGACACCACCCCAGACCTAACACTACCTAAAGGCCCCATAAATGCATCGTGGATCAATACACACGACACGCTTTCCAGTAACCATACCCTGATAAAAATAGTACTGCACACAGGATTTTATAAACGAAGAACACACAAGTGCCGCTTAACAGACTGGACTAGCTTTAGAAAAGAACAATTGGGAGATATAACGGAGCATACACTACAGTCATGGAGCGAGTCTCTGAAGAAGCGCGTGAAAGCACATACCACAGAAATTAGTGAAACAGAACACACACCCAACATAGATACGCATCTTCTTCACATGTGGGAAGCGAGACAGGGCCTGATAAAAAGATGGAAAAGAAACAAAACGAATAGGCGACTCCGAAAGTGCATAGGGCTACTAAACGAAGAGATTTCTGCGTATTCAGACCATCTCACCCTCGAAAGCTGGCATACTACATGTGACAATCTGAGCAATACACTACAGCTGGGGTCGGCCTGGCACCTTATAAGGGCTCTTTTAGATCCAGCAGAGACCGAAACCGAAACAACAAGCTCACTCCGCAAGCTGCTTGATGGCTACCAAACACCGGAGGATCTATTCCAAGAACTACATGATAAGCACATAGCCACAGCATGTAAACCTCAGTATGCCACTTACACCGGCCCAGAGCCCACGAACCCTAACCTTAGTGGGGAAATTACACTTGAGGAGCTCAAGCAAGCGATAGCCGAGACAAAATCCAATAAAGCTCCCGGGTCCGATGAAATCACAACACCGCAGCTTCGAAAACTCACCAATGACGACTATGAATTCCTCCTTCAACAAATGAATAAAGCATGGGATACAGGTCAGCTCCCACAGGAATGGAAGACGGCTAGGATAGTGTTCATAGCGAAACCAGGAAAACCCCTAGCGGTTGAAAATCTGAGACCAATTTCTCTTACCTCTTGTGTGGGGAAAGTATTAGAGCGTAGGCTCAATAGGCTCCGTACACATCTAGATAGAACGGCATATTTGCCACACTCCCTTATAGGATACCGGCAGCATATATCTACACAGGACGTGTTGCTCCAACTACAGGAAGATATCACCCGAGAACTCAGCATGGCCCAACTAAGAGCCATCCTTGTAATAGATCTTAGAAAGGCTTTCGATTATGTGACACACGACAGAATGCTACAGGAACTTGCAGGTACTACATGTGTCACAAAACTATACAATTACGTCCGTAGCTTTCTGAAGGAACGCACCTTCACGATTAGCGTAGGTAGCATGACGTCAAAGGCTTACCCGCACCCACAGAAAGGCATACCGCAAGGATCAGTCATATCCCCCACGCTGTTCAACCTTGCCATGTGTAGAATACACAGGGCACTGAAACAAGTTCCAGACATCAAATACACAGTTTATGCCGATGACATCACGATCTGGATAAAAAGAGGATCCCCAGGTCTCATACAAGACACCCTTCAACACGCTTTCAACAACGTTCAGGCTGCGGCGGCACAAATTGGACTTCAATGTGCTCCAGAAAAATCAGGACTTCTCCTAGTGCACAACCCCAGGTGGAAACCCCCATGTATCACAATTATGTGTGAGAACACACCCATACCTCAGCCCAAATGTCTAAGGATTATAGGGCTCCATGTACAGAAAGACGATGGCCCCGCCGCAACTATATAAAGCACTTGCTTAGACAAGGAGAGCAAGTTCTTCACATGATGCGAAGGGTACTTGACAGAAACCGGGGACTAAAAGAAGCAGACATGCTATGCCTTCGCGACGCGTTACTGATATCCAGACTTCGATACCATTTGTCTTACACCAACCTCCGCAAACAAGATACGGCACGCATCGATGCGTTAATTCGCAAGGCTACCAAGCTAGCATTGGGACTCCCCGTCAGCACGAGCACACAA
This sequence comes from Dermacentor silvarum, assembly GCF_013339745.2. Taxonomy (NCBI): domain Eukaryota; kingdom Metazoa; phylum Arthropoda; class Arachnida; order Ixodida; family Ixodidae; genus Dermacentor; species Dermacentor silvarum. The sequence goes on along the minus strand of NC_051161.1, from coordinate 55,845,553 downwards.
CTGCTTACCGACATGGGATGTCACAATACCATCACCGAAATAATCATTCACAAACGGAGGCAAGAACTCCGACTCCAACAGACTGCGCAGGGCAGACACATACTTCACAGTGTGGGCTTTCAACCATCACCCACACCCATACCAGCCACACTGTCACTTCCACCGCAAACTAGGTCACCGCTCAAGATCGCACCGCTCGCCTGACACATGCACCCCGTGATTAATAAGGCTAGGCGGACACAGCGAGTAGCATACTTCAAGAGATACATAGGACGCAACCCACATGGCACATATTACTATACAGATGCTAGTGTTCAAGACAAAAGCACTGCTATAGCGGTGGTAGATCACACACTTCGGACGATACACAGTGAATTAATTCCAAACACTGATACGACCACAGCAGAACTACAAGCGGTAGTAGCAGCGATACAACATCTCCCAGTAATACTCATCACTACACCCATCATATTTACTCATTCAATGTCAGCATGTAGAAAAATCATACATGACGACTTACCTAAACATATCACACAACAGTTACAAGAATGTCTCCATCGGCTGGTAGAGATTGTCTGGATTCCTTGTCATGTGGGGATGTTGGGGAATGAACGAGCAAATCTGCTTGCCTGCGATATGATACGTCAGGCTCCCAACATCCCCCGACCAAATCTATTCATCTCACCAACGCCTCCACCACAATTGCACCCATTTAGGGACGAGCGCAGGATTTACCCTAAGCTACAGCAAGACATTACAAGGACACAGGGCACATTCATCAGACAAGCCCAGACGAACACCCTGCTCACTCCAGCACGAAAACACCTCCTCCAAGGCATGCTTACTGAAGACCTCCTTCGCTGGAGCCACTGTGGTGCCTATCCTCCCAACACATCACAAATGCTATTGCAATGTCATCCAAAACTACCCCCACTACCCAAACCTTCATCCCTCCCACCTACCCCTTCCTCCAAGTGGCTGACCACCGCAACCACCCTTCACGACCAACGATTCCTTGCGGACTTCATTGGCCTAGCGCTGAAGCACGCCGTAAGCGACGCCCTGGACTGAGGGCGTCAATGCATTTTATTGCGATAGCAATTATATGGACACTTCAACCGGATTTCTGCCGTCGGCGTCGCCGTCGCCGTCGTCGTCGCCGTCGCCGTGAGGTTCCGTATAGATAAAATATTCGCCGCGCGCCGTATGCCCCAGAGGCAGCGTGCGGGGACGCACGCTATCACGGAGAGCGAACGCACTCAATCTCCCACGCGCAAGCAAGGAAGCGGAAAGCCAGCGCCGGAGGGAGCAGGGGGGGGGGCACTTCTCTGCCAACAACCGCGCTCGTCGCTCGTCCGCACAGTCTCTTATCTCTCCCACGCGCAAGCAAGGAAGCGGGAAGCCAGCGCCGGAAGGAGTGGGGGGGGGGGGGGGCGCACTTCTACGCTGCCAACAACCGCGCTCGTCGTTCGTTCGACCGCACCGTCTCTTATCTCCACACGGCTCTGACCTTTATGCGCATTCGCCGCTCAGTTTCCGTTGAAGCGATAGACCGCACGTACCTTCGCCCGCTGCTGGGGCGTATATATCCGCTCGCTGCCAGCGTTTTGACGGTCGTTGTCTGCAGTCATTCAGTGTGATCTATTCATGTTTGTTTGTGCGCGCTCACACCACGCTTGTTCAATCAGTTAGTAATAGTCGGGCCACATTTTCCAACGCACGCTACACCTGTAGCGCTGCCCGGGTCGGCACTGCAGCGCTACAGGTGTGTCCCTTCGCACGCGCTGCCCACGGGAAGCGCTTCTCATCAACACCACCGTTTCACACGCGCCTTCTCGTGGTCATCGAGTCTCCCTTCATGTCGGTCTACTTGCGCCGCAGCACACCTGCTTACTTAATCAGCTCATGTTTACTACAATTCATATTGCTACCAAAGCCGCTCACCTTACTTCGTATGACATTGCTGTGTTGCTATCGCATTCATCGCTTCGCCCTTAGGGCGAAACTGTGACATTTTTTATAATCGCAGAATAAAGTGATTTCTCTCTCTCTCTCTCTCTCTCGGACGTTGCCTGCTTCACCGATCCGCGTTCGGTGCAGCAGTCTGCAAGGTTCGTACGCTGGCGGGGATGCCGTGCCGTCGCTCCAAGCCATCATGGGCCAATGCATTCAATGCCTTCGCAGTTTGAGGGATAGTATGGGTACGCTGGCGTGAAGGGTGGCATCGGAGCCACTGTGGAAGAAGACGACGACGAAAGCATGAGCAGTGGCACGAGCGGGGGCCTGGGGCGTGGCTGCGCGCTCATTGGCGTGGCCGTCCAGGACAGGGGCCAGCTGGAGGGCGCCGTTCCCACAACTTTAAGCGACAAGGGTTTATATAAGGTCACTCATCACGAACGTCATTTTTCGTCTTATATCACGAGGATGTACTGGTTTGGTTAGTATGCTTTGCCACGTAACTGAAGGTCCTTTAGTTTGCTGTTTAAAACTGTGAAGCTACATCTTCCTTCATCCCTACATTATTCATTTTCTTTTATATCTTTCTACAAGAAAGTGAAAGTTTTTTAACAGTGAAGCTGTTATAGCCAGCCGTAATTTGTGGTTCGTGCCAACAAACTGCCGCGCCGTAGCCATGGCCAACAGGAGGGCGAAGGAGGGTGGCGCGGCGCATGCGCACGCGGTCTTCTCCTCGCGACCTCCGGTCTCCCTTCCCGACCCCCGCCTCTCTTCTCTCCGCGGCGCGCTGAGCCAGGAAAAAAAGGCGAAAGCTTGCACTAGGCCGCGCAAAGCTCAAGACACAGCGAAGCTGGCCGATTGATATCGAGCGGCTAGCCTCCAGCGCGTTCGGCTTCGACAAGCAACAGCGTTCTTGGCACTGTGCTAACCTTAAAGCCCCTCAATAAAAACTGAGGGGCTTTAGCCAACCTTGGTTAGCCTGCCTGCATTTGTGGCATGCCAGGAGCGCTGTCGCTCGTAGACGCCGAAGCGTCTAACGCTAGTCAAGCAAAATGTCGCCAACGCGTTAGGCGTCGGCAAGCAACTGCGTTCTTCGCACTGTGACAACCTCGGTTAGCCTGCCTGCGTTTGTGGCATACAAGGAACGATGTCATGTCGCTCGTAGGCGCCGAATCGTCCAGCACTAGTCACACGAAATGTCGCGAAAGGAAAGGTGCCTCTGAAAATGATCGCTCGAGGATACTTTCCTACATGCGTAGTTAAGTTAAACCAAGTTAAAACCTAGCAGCACCCAAATTAATACCTAGCAGTAGCAGCCAGTAAGACTTGAGGATCGACAGTTTCGCTGTGAATAAGCTTTGCACGACCGAGTGCAAACTTCCCCGTTTTTTTATTTGCACTCCCCAATCAGAACGATGAAGTGCCCACGTATCCCATGTTAGAGCCATTGGTATGCACTTTTCTTATTGCGCTAGTTACACTTACCATTTCACAGTATAAAACGTTTAGAAATCTATAGACATGTTTATCATTGTTCTCTTCGTCTTAACACTTTTTTGCCGATATATTTCTCGCAGACAAGCCTCTCTACATTTTTCCACAATTTGCATCACTTGCACGTCTAGCTGTTGCATCTGTTACACAGTGTTCAATTTTATTACCTCTATGCAGAACGCCTTGCTGAACCATCTTCTACGTTCCCTTTGAAGTGGGCCAGTGCACCACACTGCTGACCTGATATATAAGTGCTGGGCCTGATCAAGCTGGAACTAGCAAATTTAACTGAAGAACTTGACAGACCCTGCCAGTGATAAATTTTAATCTGTTCAGGGGTGCTATGCAGGATGCGCCGAGTTTCTCGTTCGTACGAGTTTCACCCGAGTTTGCTCGATTGCAGTCAGTAAACGGAGATAGCAAGGAACGTGCAAGAACATGCAGGCAAAAAGAAATGTCGAGATAAAGCCGCGTATGACAACATGAGCGCACCCTGCGCGGCACAGTGATTCCGTGCTTCAAGCACAGAAGACTGCGCAGCAAAACGCGCCAGCGCCGCGTATTGTTATCAACGTATTATCACCATTTAGCAATACCGTGACTGTACCGCTGTCTATCTGCACACTTGCCGTGAGCCACTTGCCACGCCTTTCTAGGGCGCGTAAAGGGCGTGCTTCCTCTTTCGAGCATTATCTTTCTATCCTCCGTCGAATGCGAACAGGGCACATGCGGTGCATTGTTGCGCCTACACTTTCCCTCAATCGATTACGTTCAAATACAAGAAATAAAATAAGAAACATTTTATTTCTTGAAGTATCTGTTTTTCGTTTGGAATGCCATAAATGTTTGATGGCAAACAGAGATCGAGCGAATGATTAAATTTTGCACTTTTTTGCCGCGAGTGGCGACAGTGAGGCGAAAGCTTACTAGCGGATACATTTTAGAGCGTCGCACGCACGAGGGAGTTCATATGGTGAGCAGTCACCAGGGGCACTGCAGTGCTATCCTTGATAGGGTGCCTTGATGCCCGCGCGCATCGAGGCACTCTAATCATTGATAAAGTCAGTCATGACAGTGATCTTTCCATTTCCTGACTATTAGGGGAATGGCCACGCAGCGCTGCGGCATGGTTGTTCAGCGCAGGTGCTTCACTTAGGCGGCTATTAAGGCAGCCGCTTTACCAACTGAAACGACGGGAGCAACGGTTGTCACTGCAAAATGGCTGTGCGGTATTCTAGGGTCCGTAGTGACGCAGCACAGTGAAAGTGCACCAGTTTATCTGCGTCCGCGAAGCCTCCGCGATGCATTGCAAAGAAGAGTGCGCTGCCCAGTGACACAATTCATCGCTTGTCATCGCTTTCGCAGTGAAGGTGCCTCCGTTCGCATGTATACGCAGAGTTGTTCTCTCCAATGTGCTTGCCGATTGTCTCTGCTGCTGAGCTAACAGCGATCGCAGATAGATATAGTAACGACAGCACAGGAATCGCATTTTGGCGGGTGATGGCTCCTGTGTGCAGTTAGGAAATTAAACTTCGAACGCAGGAAGGGGTTGTAACTATTTAGTGTGCCGTGCTTGTGATGAAGGAATGCCATCGCACTGGGTTTTAAAAAGCGAGCGTTTCTCGGCACTGACCGTGTTTGCGACACTGCAGATCCGATACACCACCGATGACAGAGCAGCCATCTCAAACAACAGCTGCGATACCTTTACGTTGGAAAACACTACGCACTGCTCAGCATCGTCATCCACCACGGCGCATCGACACCTTGCAAGCAGCTACAGTGTCGTTCCGATAATTATTTGCTGTGCGCTACGTCGCTACAATGCAGACAATGAACCATGTTGTGGGGCCATCACAGCCTAAGAAGATACATGCATGAGCCAGCGAAAGTCGCCGCTTTGTTTTTGATAGTGGTTCTCAGTTACAGTGCATCACCGATGACAGTGTGCTGTGCGTATTTTCTGTCGGGGGTCAAGATTGTTGATGCCTCTCAGTTCCGCACCACGTCGCTGTTGCCGGAAAATAAGTTGGGCGTGGCCCAACCGTGGCGGGCGCGCGCACAAGAGCTACATGCCTCGCGCGGGACGTGACGTATGGTTTTGATTGACAAGCGAACTCGGGCCAAACTCGTACATCGCGAAACCCCCCTCGAGTTGAACTCGGGAACATGGTCGCGGCAGCAGCAGCCTGTGTAATCGCATCCAGCGGCAGCAAGCGTCAATATGACCGTCTGGACCCATTCACCTACATGTCCGACGTAGAGTTTCAGCGTCATTTTATTTGCCTTTCCAAAACGTGAGTGCGCTGGCTGTGTGACGAGTTAGGCGAAGGCCGTCGTTTGCGGAGATAGGGTGGCGGGCAAATCATGCTTTCCCAGCGTAGACTGGTGTGACTAGGCTGCGGAGGAATAGTTCGTGCGATCACTTCGGCTCTCTCCTGTTTAAAGCAAGCTCGTCCACCGCGCCCGAGCCCCAGGCCAGATCCGGCGTCGTCATCGGAGTACTGGAGCACCTGCGAGCACCTGGGGTTCAACCCGGACCAACCAACCTGCGCAGGCGAAGTAGTCACATTATATTGGAAGACTCAGAATAGACGCCGGGCTGCCTTCCGGTGCCGAAATCAGTTTTGGTGCCGAAATCAGTTTTGGCAGGTACACGGTACCGCTGCACGGCACGGGCAGAGAGGCGAAGGAATTTACTGCGCCAACACGGACCGCCTCGGTCGTCCGAACGACCACCTCTCCAGGCGCCAAATGATTTGACTCACGTACTGCGTGAGCAAAAGCGTAGACATATGGATGTTGAAAGAGACCGTAGACTTGTTTCCTCTATCGGAGCACGCCATCGCCGACTGGAGGAGCTAGCCCCGTAAGGTCGCAAGGGACGAGCTGCTGGCGCGAGCTCCACTCGGTGGCCCCGGGAAGACAGCGCAAATTGACGAGTGCCTTCTTCGCGGCGAGCAAAAGTGCAATCGAGGCCGCCTAATGACGGGCGACAACGTTCCGCCGAGCCGCCAAAACTACGGTGGTGTTAAAGATGGTGGCCCATGGGTCTTCGGCATGGTCTGCGCGACCTGAGGAGTGCTGCTACTTTTCAAGGTCGACCGACGAAAAGCGGCGACGCTAGGCGCCATTATTGCAGCCAATGTTCAACCGAGGACCATTATTCATAGTGACGAATTGGCCGCATACAACTGTGTCCCAAATTCAGTGGATGCTAACGGGGCTATGCCTTAATCTGCATTGGGAGACAGTTAACCACAGCGTGCACTTTGTGGAAACCAACACGGGCGTTCACACGCGAAGTTATTGTCAAAAAGTGAAGCGCCACCTCGTCAGTAGTGGGTACAGAGTAACTGCACTGATGCTGGAGTCCCGCCTGGGATGACTGTGGTGGCACTCAACAGCCACGTGCGCTGCAAAGACCCTTTCTTGCGTTTGTTAGAAGCCACGGATCGCTGGGGCTACCCAGTATAAAGACTCTTTCCTGCGGTTGTTAGAAGCCATCGCCCGGCGCTAGCCAGTACGAAGGTGCGTCACAATGTAAAAGAAAATAAAGCGTAGTTTTTTTTTATCCTTGCATGAGTGTTTTCCGACATTTCTGAGTGCTTACACGGTAAGCGCGCGGCAAACCACTTCTGCGCTAGCCGACGCTCCCTTCGTCTCGAAGCCTTACTTTAGCGCGAGCAATGAGCGATCTGTTCAAAGCCCAGTGTAAAAATCAGGCGCACACCAATCTGTGCTCGGAAATGGGAGCGCAAGCACGTAGGGAGCCGCGCCAATTAAATCTAGAGGAAAGAGAAAGAGCAACGAGCGATCTGTTCAAAGCCCAGTGCGAAAACCAAGCGCGCACCAATCTGTACTCGGAAATGCTAGCGCAAGCACGTAGCGAGCCGCGCCAATCCAATCCAGAGGAAGAAAGAGGAGGGCGAGCGTGCCCTCATGGTATAACGCGAAACGATTAAACTACAAATTGGTCTAATACACATTCAGTGTGCAATTCGTAAACTTTAAAACACCTATACCCTACGGTAATGTGACTAATATCATTGTATTAAATGCATTTATTTGATAACTTGCTTGTGCCTCTAGCACTCGGTGGAACGACAAACAAGTGAAAGAATGCACGACTATGCACCGACCGTATGATCACGTGAGCCCCAGTTTGTCGACCGCCCATATGGCAACGCCCAAGGGATGATGGCCACCCAGAGTGAATCTAGATTAACCAATGAAACTGGAGGTGTGCCAACGGACAAACTTTGTCTTGTTACCATTAGTTCTTTCATCTTGGGGCGTCGCCAGAGCGCGTGAAGATCCCGAGTTTCGCCAAACTCGGGGCATCCTGCATAGCACCCCAGGTTCTTACTTTGCTGATTGGTGGCATATTCATATACACTTCGTCACTTGCATCGCCTGATGCATATCGAGCCTAAATGCTCTTCGTGCACTAGGCCCATACTCTTATGTCGCTAATTTCTTATTGTTGCCCGAAATGCGCCATTTGCTATGGCGAGAATTTTTTTGGCATGTCTGTTGTATAAAATTACCTTTGTGCATGAAATAAATGCTACGCTTACACATACAATCTGTACCGGCGGGTCACTCACATAGATATATATGTAGCTAAATTCTCAATAAGCGAGTGCTTTTCCAAGCTTTTACTGCAAAAACATGCCCACTGATGACACGTGGTCTTTCTAGATGCTCCAATCTACAGCGCACTGCGGCAGCATGCTGCTGTAAAAAAATTGTGAAAAATAAAAACTCACTTTAGAGAATTTCCTGCAAATGGGCATATTTTCTTCGCATTTCCGGAAAGTGCAACGACTATAATACCCATTGGAAGTCTGTTCGAATTCTCTATGAACTCTTTAAGCTCCTGGAAATAAACACGTGATGAAATTGTAAGCACATCAAGCACGTTTGTTCACAATGAGGTAACAAATATACATCTTCCTTTTTTCTTACAAAATATTTTAAAGCCACCTGTAGTATATTGCGCAATTCAGGCTATTCACGAGCATTCACGTACACTGCCGGTGCGTCCCAAGTCACGGTATCATCATCATCAAACAGTGGACTAGGAGAAGACGACTGCTTACTGTCTTCTAGGGGCCACGCTCACGTAGTAAATAGTATAAAATAATTTAGGAGATTTGTTGATCAGGCCGAGTACAGAAAAAAGCGAAATGTCATAAGGATCTAAGCCATGCGGCAACCTTTCTGCACAATGCGTTGCCTAATATTGAAAAGATATACGGATGAAGCATCGCTGTGTGACATTGCACTAAAAAATTGACCATGATTTTCATTGTTTTCTGAGCAAAAAGGTAGTAAAAATTCGGCGAGCGATGTACAATAAAAACATCAGGCAAGCAAAGACGCGTTTTTGTATGGTTTTCAATAGCCACCCAGCGCACGTGAAGTCTCCCGAGTCTACTTCTCTCCAAGAGTGTCCGATTGCCAGAACACTCCTTAGAACGAGTGGGCGTCATGTTCTTGCAATCAGGTTTACAACACACCGGCGAACTCGGGCACAGGAAATCATTTCTCATTCATAAATCTGCAACATTCGCTAAAGCGAGCAATAAAGGAAAGCCTATGTTGGTTGACATGCCTCCGGAATTTGCAATAAAGGGGGCGAGACTGGCTCAGAACTGCGACAGATTCTTGACTCCTGGCAAAGAAGCGCGTTTGCGTTACGCGCGACGAAGGCACTGCTAGTATTTCTAAGGCCCATAGGTCACAACAAAACTATGTATATGTCTCAATTGTATATGTATTGGTCAGTGACTGTATATGCTGTTCGTGCCTTTATGTCACCACTGTGTATACCATAAGTATGACCCAGCAACTGAGCAGCATCACAAGCGTGCCATCCGCTGAGCGAGACTATGGTCCCCTGCATATCATTGTAGTTTGTATATCTATGTTTGCTAAAAAATTCAGAAACTGACCGCCGCTCACTGGTTCCCCTTTGTGTGCCTCACGAGGCGAGAGGAGCAGCAAATAAATTAGCAGAATCTATTTCCGTATCACTCACTATCAGGGGGTCATTCTCACTTAGTGCCCCAGCCCGGGAGCTAACGGCGTACCAGATGTCTTCAAATACCGTAAAGAGGGTGTTGATCCGCTCTCCTACGTAAATGCCTTGCCTGATAAAATTGGCGACCGAAGGCCATGCACATTTTTCACTTCGTTTTCTTCGGACCCGTAAACGTACCGCGAAAGTGACCAGATTGGGGCATGCCTGCATAGGTGTAAGCATTGCAAGCGTGTTTCTAGAATCGGCTGCATTTTTATTCTTCCTCCTGACTCTATTTATCTTGGCCCATTCCGATGAAATGGAGATTATTCTAAATTCAAGTTGTTCCTCCTGCTACACCTGCAATCCGCGCAATGGAGCTACACCACGACATTCCACTTTATCGCTCCTTCCCGACGACGGTGGCATAACCTGTACTCCATTCTGCCCCACTCTCGCTTCACCTACATATACCTATCCTCGCGCACTGCCCTTTTTGCGCTACCATACACGGAAATAGGTATCTTGATACTCTCGATAGCTATCTTTCTACTCGACAAGAAAAGTAGAATGAGACCTATCAAGAAAGGGATCAGGCAAGGAGACACAATCTCTCCAATGCTATTGACTGCATGCTTAGAAGTATTCAAGCTCTTAGACTGGGCAGGCTTATAAGTGAGCATCAACGGCGAATATCTCAGCGACCTTCAGTGTGCAGATGACATTGTGCGATTCAACAACAATCGGGACGAAAACAGCAAATGATTGAGGACCTTAACCGAGAAAGTGTAAGAGTGGGGTTGAAGATTAATATGCAGAATCGACGTGTGTGCACATCGCAAAAGACGAGGACTGAAGGAAGAACACAACACAGGCGCTGACTTCAACTGATCTTTATTTGTGAAACCTCCAGACTATATACATGGGCAAAAGTGATGAAATACAACTTTTGCATAATGTCATGCATGAACCCCTATAGCATCACAGCCAGATACTTGATTTTGTTTTTGGTGAGGGCAATGGACGGCATGCTGATGCAAAGGTCACCCAGCCGCTCTATTATGTCAGCCTTTATGAACTCACGTGTAAGCTGTTCCCAGTGTTTGGAAATGACGACGCGGTTTTCAAATTCCGGCTCACAAGGGCAGTCTATGCAGTGAATGCCAAGATACCTTGCACGGTGGTGTAAACATTGTAAAAATGCTCTTTCAACCTCTCATTTAACCATCTGCCTGTTTGTCCAACGTATTTCTTTCCGCAAGTCAGGGGAATCATGTAAACCACACCTAGGGCGCATGCTCCAAACCGCTTCCTATGGTTAGTAGTGCAAATATTTCGCCGTGAAGCATGAGCGTTCAAACGCCTACAGAGCACTGATACTTTTTCCGGGGCAGAAAAAACAACTTTAACATCTACTCTATTGCCTATCTTCTTCAAGCTGTGCAATATTTTCTGCAGGTAAGGGAGCACCGCGACAGGGTTGTTGTCTTTGGCAGTGCAGTCTGGTGGTGCTTTGTCTCCCAACTTGATTTTCTTTAATATCTTTTCTGCTACTGAAACTAACAAAAGCTCAGGCTACCCAGCACATGTTAGGCGGGAGGCCTGCGCAAGGAGCCTGCGCGTTAAAGAGTGGAAGCAACACTTATTTAGGGCATTTGTGAAGCATAGATTTGCAATGCCCCGCTTAACCAGCTTGGAATGGGCCGACAAATAAGACAAAAGTGGCTTGTTTCCTCTGGTCTCATACATCCAGCACAGATGATATCATCATCATCAGCCTATATTTTATGTCCACTGCAGGACAAAGGCCTCTCCCTGCGATCTCCAATTACCCCTGTCTTGCGCTAGCGTATTCCAACTTGCGCCTGCAAATTTCCTAATTTCATCACCCCATCTGGTTTTCTCCCACCTCGACTGCGCTTCCCTGCTCTTGGTATCCATTCTGTAACCCTAATGGTCCACCGGTTATCCATCCTACGCATTACATGGCCTGCCCAACTGCATTTCTTCCGCTTAATATCAACTAGAATATCGGCTATCCCCGTTTGTTCTCTGATCCGCACCGCTATCTTCCGGTCTCTTAACGTTAGTCCTAAGATTTTTCGTTCCATCGCTCTTTGTGCGGTCCCTAACTTGAACTCGAGCTTCTTTGTTAATCTCCAAGTTTCTGCCCCATATTTTAGCACCGGTAGAATGCAACGATTGCACACTTTTCTTTTCAACGACAGTGGTAAGCTCCCAGTCAGGATTTGGCAATGCCTGCAGTATGCACTCCAACCTACTTTTATTCTTCTGTAAATATCTTTCTCATGATCAGGGACCCCTGTGAGTAATTGACCTAGATAAACGTACTCCTTTACAGTCTCTAGAGGCTGACTGGCGATCCTGAATTCTTGTTTCCTTGCCAGGCTCTTGTACATTATCTTTGTCTGCTGGATATTCATCTTCAACCCAATTCTTACACTTTCTCGATTAAGGTCCTCAATCATTTGCTGTAATTCGTCTCCATTGTTGCTGAAAAGGACAATGTCATCTGCAAACCGAAGGTTGCTCAGATATTCGCCGTTGATCCTCACTTCTAAGCCTTCCCAGTCTAAGAGCTTGAATACTTCTAAGCATGCAGTGAATAGCATTGGAGAAATTGTCTCCTTGCCTGACCCCTTTCTTGATAGGTATCTTTCTACTTTTCTGGTGGAGAACCAAGGTTGCTGTGCAATCCTTGTAGATATTTGCCAAGATATTCACGTATGCCTCCTGTATTCCTTGATTACGCAATGCCTCTATGACTGCTGGTATCTCTACTGAATCAAATGCCTTTTCATATTCTATGAAGGCCATATAGAGAGGTTGATTGTACTGCGCAGATTTCTCGATTACCTGATTCACGACATGGATATGATCCATCGTAGAATATCCCTTCCTGAAGCCAGCCTGTTCTCTTGGTTGGTTGAAGTCAAGTGTTGACCCGATTCTATGCCCTGATTCTATTGGAAATTATCTTGTTGAATATTTTATACAATACTGAAAGCAAGCTAATGGGTCTATAATTCTTCAATTCTTTAACGTCTCGTTTCTTATGGATTAGTATAATGTTGGCGTTCTTCCAGCTTTCTGGTACACTTGAAGTCGTGGGCATTGCGTATAAAAGGGCGCAAGCTTTTCAAGCATGATATCTTCTCCAGCTTTGATTAAATCGACTGTTATTCCATCTTCTCCAGCAGCTTTTCCCCTGGTCATGTATTTCAAGGTCTTTCTAACTCCATCGCTAGTTATACAAGGAGCCTCTGTATCCGGTTCATCGCTATTTCGAATGAAAGTAGCTTGGCTGTTTTGGGCACTATACAGGTCAGTGTAGAATTCTTCCGTTGCTTTTACTATCTCATCGAAAGTGCTGATGATATTACCATGCTTATCTTTCAGTGCATACATCTTGCCTTGTCCTATGCCAACCTTTCTTCTTACTGATTTAATGCTATGTCCATATTTTACGGCTTCCTCAATCTTTCCCATGTTATAATTTCAAATATCCCTTACTTTCTTCTTGCTGATCAGTTTTGACAGTTCAGCGAATTCTATCTGATCTCTTGAGTTGGACATTTTCATGCTTTTTTCGTTTCTTTATTAGGTCCTTTGTTTTTTGGGAGAGTTTACCTACTGGACACCTTGGTGCCTTACCTCCCACTTCAATTGCTGCTTCTGTGATCAACCTAGTTATGGTTTCATTCATTACCTCTATGTTGCCTTTATCCTCCTTTTCTAAAGCTGCATATTTGTTGGCGAGCACCAGCCTGAATTGGTCTGCTTTCACCCTTACTGCGTCTAGGTTGGCCTGTTTCCTCTTGACTAATTTCACTCTTTCTCTCTTCAAATTGAGAGAAATCCTAGAGCTCACTAACCTTTGGTCACTGCACTTTGCCTTACCTAACACTTCTACATCCTGCACTATGCTTGCATCGGCAGAGAGTATGAAATCTATTTCATTCCTTGTTTCTTCATTAGGGCTTTACCAGGTTCACTTACGTCATGTTGCTGCGCTTCCTGAAGAAGGTATTCATTATGCGGAGCCTATTCCTTTCCGCGATTTCTACTAACATCTCTCCTCATGCATTCCTAGAATCGATGCCGTAGTTGCCAATTGCTTGCTCACCAACCTGATTTTTCCCCACTTTTGCATTGAAGCCGCCCATGACTACAGTATACTGAGTTTGCAGCTTTCTCATTGCTAATTCAACATATTCATAAAACTGTTCGATTTCTTCATCATCGTGACTAGAGGTTGGGGCGTACTACCTTCATTCTATACCTCCTATTCAGCTTTATTACGACGACTGCTACCCTCTGGTTAATGCTGTTGAATTCATCAATGTTGCCCGCTATGTTGTTATGCACCAGAAATCCTTACCTGGATTCTCTCTTATGTGGAAGACCTCTGTAGCAGAGGACGTGGCCATTAGTCAGCACTGTGTAAGCCTCACCAGTTCTTCTAACCTCACTAAGGCCAATAATATCCCAGGCAATGCCTGATAATTCTTCAAATAGTGCTGTTAAGCTAGCCTCACGCGAGAGGGTGCGCGTGTTGAACGTTACAAGGTTCAATTTCCATTGGGGGCCTGTCCGGACCCAGAGATTCTTAGCACGCTCTGCCGCGTAGCAGGTCTGACGGCCGCCTTGGTCAGGTGCTCCGCATCCACTGGGGACTGAGGGCCATGGGTTAATTGTCGGAGTCATGAGAGAGGTAGTAACCGAATACTGCACCAGGGAGGCCAATTCGTGTTCTGGTGAGGGAGTGACTTTGATGAAGTGACAGATCATCACGTCATAAAACTCTACGTCATCTATAAACTCAGCCATTCTCTCTGCCTTGCTTATAACTCTTCTTGTGTCTGTTTTCATTTTTTGCGCATGCGCATGGGTGCCGGTAGAGGAGGTTCTGCGCACATTGGACAGAGGAGTTTTGGTTTCGCCTAGCCATATAAAGCTTCGCACTAAATATTTGGAGCCATTGCACTCTGTGAAGGTGGATGACCAGCGGTGGTCTTTGTCAGGTCTATACTTGATTAATGCCGCGTCGTGGGCACACTGATGCTTGTGTAACATTGAATGCCGAACCCGTCCAAGAGAAACGCCACGAACGACTTTCCGTCTGGTCGAGAGACGCCTATGTTGAAATGACCCACAGTTACGATGGGAGTGGAGTCGGTAGGTGTGATCCAACCAAAGGTGCCTACGCTTGGCATCTGCGCATTCTGATGCTATCATGTATGCAGGTTGTGTATAAGTCATACTTTACAGATGTTGTGACGCACTTTACTTTGAGAAATTGAATTAGCTCAATAACGCACTTGCGCCAGGCGGAGCAAACCTGGTATCTTTATTCTAGAAGAATGAGGATATATGGTGCACTCCGGCACACCTGCGTGCGCGCGTGACGAACGTGTGCGCACAGTGTATCTGTCCTTGATGAGTGGGCGCTCTGTCCGCTGCATCGGTCGCGCAGTGTGTGCTGCGACCGTAATTCGTGAATGCGGGTTACGCGTAAGCGCACGGATGGCGTGAACGTGCACCGCGACGTCGAAGCATCCACGGAAAGGGCGCGAGCGAGGTCATGGACGCTACATTCATCTTGACGGTGCGAACCCTTGTGGTGGTGGCGCTCGTGTAGCATCGGTAACAGCTTCGTGGTACATCCACTTTCACAGGGTGGGATGGAGACTGAATTTTTTTTATCAGAATACGTTTTGACACTTCTAATGATTAAACGCAGCTGGGGCATACCCGGGGATATGTTTTATTGCGATAGCAATTATATGGACACTTCAACCGAATTTCTGCCGTTGGCGTCGCCGTCGTCGTCGCCGTCGCCGTGAGGTTCCCTATAGATAAAATCTGCGCCGCGCGCCGTATGCCCGAGCGGAAGCGTGCGGGGACGCGCGCTATCACGGAGAGCGAACGCACTCAATCTCCCACGCGCAAGCAAGGAAGCAGGAAGCCAGCGCCGGAAAGAGCGGGGGGGGGGGCGCACTTCTACTCCGCCAACAACCGCGCACGTCGCTCGTCCGCACCGTCTCTTATCTCCACACGGCTCTGACCTTTATGCGCCGTGCATTCGCCGCTCAGTTTCCGTTGAAGCGATAGACCGCACGTACAGCGGTGAGCACTGTTAGGGTGAACACGCGAGCGCGTGGCCGACAGCACTGTCAGCGCCCCGTTACGGTCATCACTGGAAACATTGCGCATGCGCATCACGCCTTCCGCGAAATAATTGTTCCACCGCGCGCATGACGTCATGAATGCACTTGTTCGTCGTCTGCTAGCCGCATTTTTGTTTTCTAAGCCCATGCATCCTGCATTTTAAGATTTCTTTAAACATCTGTGCTTGAACAGAACAAGACAAAAAAACTTGTATATCTATGGGGGCGTGTCTATTCGTTTCCTTCAAAGTTGTGCATGCAACGCCGTATATAAAACAACCAAACATCTTTCGCAGCCGTTCATTCTGTCGCCAGATCGTATTATGGCTAGGGTTCCCGATGATGAACGGCGCTCAATTGTCGATCTTTCCCTGAAAGGTTATTCCCAGCGGTATATTGGCGCTTTAGTTAATAGGCCCCTGAAGACTGTGAACAGGATAACTCAAGCCTACAAGTATGAAGGTCGCATTCAGGATGCACCCCGCGCGCCCCGCCCTAAAGCTACCACAGACGATGAAGACGCCCTCATAGTTGCAGCTGCTGTTCGTAACCCTTTCTTGCCAGCCCCAGCAATACGCGAGGACTTGGATTTGGACGTTTCGGACACCACTGTTCGACGTCGCCTGCGTACTGCGGGCCTTCGCAGTCGCGTCGCAGCGCAGAAGCCACTACTAACGGCGGCAAACAAGGACGCACGACAGCAGTTCGCTGAGCTGCACGAAGCATGGACATCAGAAGAGTGGGGTCGCGTCATCTTTTCGGATGAGTCGACGTTTTCGACGCGACAAGACCAAATATTGCGTGTTTGGAGACTACCAGGCACACGGTGAGGCAAACTTCCTGCTTTGAAAAGCAATTGTTTTAGTTAACGTCACAATGCCACGCAGGAACGACCCGGACAACGTGCAAGGTGTTTCTGCCAGTGGGAGATCGAGTGTGAACGTGTGGGGTGCTGTTTCAAGATATGGTTTAGGGCCCCTGCAACGTATACGTGGACACTTATCGTCGGAACAATACTGCAACATTTTGAACAATGTGCTGTTGCCATATGCGAGCAGTTTATTCCCAGACGGTGATTACCTGTTCCAACAGGACCGGTCACCGATACACACGGCGCGGGCTGTCAAGGAGTTCCAGGCGGAGCAGCACATGCAGCTACTGGAATGGCCTCCGAAAGGAGCGGACCTGAATGTGATAGAAAACGTGTGGGGCCGTCTGAAAGCTTCTTTGGCAAGGAAGCCCCTTTATTCCGCGACTTCGGACCAGTTGTGGGCGCAAGTCAGCAACGAGTGGGAAAGGCTGAAAGCCGATCGGGAATATGTTCGATCACTTTACGACTCGTTACCGTCCAGAATAGCTGCAGTCGTTGCTGTAAGTGGTCACATGACTCGCTATTAGATTTGCTCATGTTTTTATATTTGTTCTCATGGTCTTGTTTAACTTGAATTGCAAAAGTGCAATTTTCTTGAATAAAAAGTTTAATAATTATCCCTCTTACACTCACTTTTTTCCTTCACGCGCCAATCTTCAATCCAGATGGACCTTGAAATGCAGAAGGTATCAGCTCAGCGAACAAAAAATGCGGCTAGCAGACGACGAACAAGCGTATCGATGACGTGATGCGCGCGGTGGAAAGAGTGTTTCACAAAGCACATGCTGCGCATGTGCAATGTTTCCAACGATGGCTGTTACGCGGCGCTGATAGTGCCGTCGGCCACGCGCTCGCGTGTTCACCCTAACAGTGCTCACCGCTGTACCTTCGCCCGCAGCGGCGTATGCTTGCTGCCAGCGTTTTGACAGTCGTTGTCTGCAGTCATTCAGTGTGATCTATTCGTGTTTGTTTGTGCGCGCTCACACCACGCTTGTTCATTCAGTTAGTAATAGTCGGGTCACATTTTCCAACGCACGCTACACACGCAATGCTGCCCGGATCGGCAGTGCAGCGCTACAGGTGTGTCCCTTCGCACGCGCTGCTCACGGGAAGCGCTTCTCATCAACACCACCGTTTCACACGCATCTTCTCGTGGTCATCGAGCCTCTCTTCATGTTGGTCTACTTACGCCGCAGCACACCTGCTTACTTAATCAGCTCATGTTTACTACAATTCATATTGCTACCAAAGCCGCTCACCTTACTTCGTATGACATTGCTGTGTTGCTATCGCATTCATTGCTTCGCCCTTAGGGCGAAACTGTGACATTTTTTATCACCGGGATCTGCCGGTCGTGAGCTCTGGGGTGGCCGCTATCCTTTATTGCGATAGCAATTATATGGACACTTCAACCGGATTTCTGCCGTCGGCATCGCCGTCGCCGTCGCCGTGAGGTTCCGTATAGATAAAATCTGCACCGCGCGCCGTATGCCCGAGCGGAAGCGTGCGGGGACGCGCGCTATCACGGAGAGCGAACGCATTCAATCTCCCACGCGCAAGCAACGAAGCGGGCAGCGAGCGCCGGAGGAAGCGGGGGGGGGGGGGGCACTTCTACTGTGCCAACAACCGCGCTGGTCGCTCGACCGCACGGTCTCTTATCGCTCCCACGCGCAAGCAAGGGAGCGGGAAGCCAGCGCCGGAGGGAGCGGGGGGGGCGGGGGGGGGGCGCACTTTTCCTCTGCCAGCAACCGCGCTCGTCGCTCGCCGCACCGTCTCTTATCTCCACACGGCTCTGACCTTTATGCACTGTGCATTCGCCGCTCAGTTTCCGTTGAAGCGATAGACCGCACGTACAGTCAACCACAAAAGTTTGCGGACCACGCGAGCGCGTGGCCAAGAGCCTCTTCGCGACACTTCCGCTACGTCACCAGCGATCGACAGCAGCGCTACGTTGAAGACGCATCCCTCCTTAAATCTATGGCCTGTCTATTTTCGCACTGTGCGCAAATATTTTCTACCTATCTCTTTCAACGTGACGCGCTCTTTGTTAGCCAGGGCTAGTTGCTTATATTTTGAGAGCAGAATATCAGTACAAGTAATCAGACAGCGTATTCTTCGGCTGTTATCAGTTCTATTTTCGCGTAGCCAGGCTGTTTTTTTTTTCCGTGAGTGCGTGAGTGAGCGGTGAGGCAGCCATGGAACACAGATGCTTAGTCAGTAGGCAGAATTTTTCCGTTCCTCCCCCATCGCTAAGTGACAGTAGCGGCCGGGATTTGATCGCCTGCGCCCAGGTTTTGCTGCGCAAAGCCCGAACCACCGCGCTGCTATAGTGGTTACATTTAGAAAAATAAGAAATAATCGGGTGCGATGACTCTTTTTATAACCCTTTGCGACACGGCGTCCTCGTTTGGGGACTCGAACTTCGGAGGCGCGTCCCACGCTACGTGTTACTTCAAATGACCTAAAACTGAGTGTGCACATTCGTGTCCGCTTCCTGATGGGACAACTAGTGGTCAGTTAACTTCATTGTCCTGCGTATTGCTGCAGATGATCACTTTGCTGGAGACACTACCATGTTAGACAATCGTTCGACGTGCCGCGTTCCAAGACGAACGTCAAGAGTACTTTTTTTCTCCGGTCGACACGAATACAACCGAAAAATAAGTGTGCATGCGTTTCGGGCCTAATAGTTGATTCTTTTTATGCAAGCATTGAAGCTGACGGATTTCATAATAATTAGATAATGAGTTATACGCTAATTAGATTTTTTTACTGAAACTCGCACAAAACAGCACATTGCTTCGTCTTCTTTCTTGGAATGTAATAGTGAGCGTCTTGAAATGATGCCATGCGCATTTGACGCATTTGCAGACAGTGCATAATAATTCGTGTCTGAAGGGGATGAATTTATTCACAAGACATTTATAGAAGTGTCATGAAACATAGGTCTCTCAATGATCTAGTAGGAAGTGAAATGTCCGCCGTTTTCTAGCACCTTATTGATGCGTGTGGGCATCGACTCGTACAAAGATTCAGTAATCTCCGGTCGACCGCGCAGGCTTTCCCATTCTTGTGCGATCGCTTGCCACAGCGTATCGGCCGTGCGGCCGCGGTTGGCTCGTGTGGACAGCCGTTTCTTCAACATGCCCCAGACATTTTCTATGGGATTCAAGTCGGCGCCACATGGAGGCCACTCAAGCTGGCAAACAGCATGTTCTTCTAGCAATGACTGGACGATACGTGCTTTATGGATCGGGCTGCGGTCGTGTTGAAAAAAATAGCAGCCGTCGTTGAAGGGACCGTCCAGCGCATACGGAACGAGGTGTCTAGTGATGACGTCGCAGTACCGTGACGCAGTGAAGGGCCCTTCCAGACGCACAAGGGGACCAAGGCCATCTTTGCTGATTGCTCCCCACACGCTCACGGAACACCGTCCACTGGATAGAACACTCTGTGTGTAATTAGGCAGATATCTGCAAGAAATAGCATACAATTGGGTTCCAGCGGCGCGTCTAGAAATGTTGTGATTCCTCTTGCGTATGAACTTTATAATGCTGTTATAGAGTTGCAATAGAAAACGTGCAAACATCATTAGATAGTACTGAAAGACCCACTGGCAGCTTTTAATTAGCTTCAGAGTAAGTAGTACTATGAAACAATCGTTAATGTTTTCAACATAATACCACTACAGAAAAATCTCGTAATGTCCAAAAGCTCATTTTACGTGAAACATGTTGTGATGCAGAATTAGCTTCGTGAATTAACTGCCAATACACTGTAAACACACCTGCAGTTTAGTGGACGCCAAACCCGCTTCCGTTCGTCCCAGCGCGTGGAAAAAGTTGACTCGTCGCTAAAGATGACATCGCCCCATTTCTCTGTTGTCCAATCTTTCATTGCTGTAGCGAACATGAGTCGTTCTTGTAGCTGGCTGTCTGAGAGGCAGGGCTTCTGTGCTGCTACGAAAGACTGCAGGCCAAGCTCACTCAGCCTTCTTCCTGCAGTCTCAGACGATACCGTGAGCGAGAGCGCTTCTCGGATATCCTCTGCACTTTGAAAAGGATCAGCCACGATGGCGGCCGTAATCAGGCGGTCCTCTTCCTCAGTCGTGGCCCTTGGACGCCCACTGCGCTCCATATCTGTGAATCTGTCATCGTCGCGGAAAGCTTGAATAATCCTATTCACGGCAGTCCGGCTCCTGTTGGTTCGGCGGCAGATTTCGCGCTGAGGTATTCCCTCTATAAATAAACGCACAATGTGCCTTCTTTCGTCAAGTGGAACACGCAGCGGCATCTTTCCAAATAGGCAATCACCACGTGGCCTGAAGCAAGTCTACTACGTTTTCAGCGACTGATGCGAAGATGCGCCTATGTGTGAAAGAAAATTTTCTATGCATCCGCTTTTTCTTTATTTTTGATGACAGTGAAACACCTCCCTACCCTTTCTCTCAAGACGCAGAAGCAGCAACACTCATTGGACCAAGATGCTGCCAACCAAAGTGCGCCAGTAAACGTCGCGTAAAAAAATCGTCGCAGCGCTTCGTGAAACTTATCTACCCACTGGCACACCAGTCGACAAAGGTTGCAGTGATTGCTCCGATACTGCTATCAAGCCAGATATGTGGCGGTCTTATCGCAGACAGCGCTCTGCGTCAACACAACGAACTAACAATGTCATGCACGGGAATAAAAAATTAACAGGCAGGCCAGTACCAAGAGGGCTCATATCCGGGAGAGCGCCCCTGTCGCCGCTAGGTGGCGTACCGCTAGGTGGCGCGGATAGGCAGTCTGGCACGCGCTCGCGTGGTCCGCAAATTTTTGTGGTTGACTGTACCTTCGCCCGCTGCTTGCTGCCAGCGTTTTGACAGTCGTTGTCTGCAGTCATTCAGTGTGTTCTATTCATGTTTGTTTGTGCGCGCTCACACCACGCTTGTTCATTCAGTTAGTAATAGTCGGGCCACATTTTCCAACGCACGCTACACATGTAATGCTGCCCGGATCGGCAGTGCGGTGCTACAGGTGTGTCCCTTCGCACGCGCGCTGCCCACAGGAAGGGCTTCTCATCAACACCACCCTTTCACACGCGCCTTCTCGTGGTCATCGAGTCTCTCTTCATGTCGGTCTACTTCCGCCGCAGCACACCTGCTTACTTAATCAGCTAATGTTTACTACAATTCATATTGCTACCAAAGCCACTCACCTTACATCGTATGACATTGCTGTGTTGCTATCGCATTCATTGCTTCGCCCTTAGGGCGAAACTGTGACATTTTTTCGCCCACGCACACAAGCCAGGCGGTGGACAAAGGGGCTAGTTTCGGTATTGCCAATAAAGCGTCGCCATGACAGTGGTAGCCAAAGGATAATTCAGTAACTTTTCAATATGTGGCTCTATCTTATAACCCTATATAGCTATAAAGTAAATTTATGAAATTATGTCTGGAAATAAAATGTGTTTCCGGCTATTTTCTTTTTTGGCATGCTATATCTTTATTTAGTCGCATCACTTGCGGCGCCAACGGGCGGCGTTTTCGCTCTTAGCGCTTCGGCCCCGGCTATGTCAGCTGGTATGCCCCCTGGTAAAGGGGAATTGCGCCACGAGCGCCAGTTTCTCGCCTGGTGCTGGTATACCATACTTCTGACAAAAAAATTAACAAAAGTAAGTCTGCACTTATGGCAACGGTTTGCTAATGCGCGAGGGGGAGGCGGTCATCCCGCTTGTCTGCAATGCTCGATGATTGTGCGATCTTCTCGGCAGACGCAATAGGAAACTAGCGTGAGTTCCCTTTGCTGCTACAGCCTGCATTATTCTAACATCTGTCATTTCAGCCTCTCTCGCTTATTGTAATGACCATTTCCTTTTGAGTGTGTGGTTCATGTATTGAATAAACGCCAGCAGCGCATCTGTGTTTACAAAAATTTTACCCTATTTCGTTCTACGTGAGCCAGCATGCCATAGCACGTGGATACTGCGTTTTGCGAAGACAATATTGGAAGGGAAAGGTGTTTTTCTTTTAATTTTATTAGCAACTTTTGTACAACAAGAGATACAATACACAAAAGAATATTTCAGACCTGAGTATCTCTCATCTACACTACAAAAGCTTCATACACTTTCTGAACTGCAAAAGTGATGTTTTTTTTTTTTTTTACTTTGCATGAGACAGTCCTACCAAGACAAATCATTTGTCGCAACAGAAGTGTGATTATTTATGCAAAATTTTTGTCATTAAGCGAGACCAGTTGAAAGACTTAAGACAGTACATTTCGCATACCCAAACTGCGACGAGGTAGAGTTGTCCATGCCGGAGCTGTGGTCTGGAAAAAAAATGGGATAAGTTTTATGCTTGCACACAACGCAATTGCAGGAAAAAATTTCAGCACTCTTTCCGCAACACAGTGCTTTAAATTCTGTTGCGTCAACTCTTATTATATTTTGTTGTGCGATTGATGCTTATAGTATGGCACAAAAATTTATCAATCCAAATTCTTATTTTAACTGCTACTATATTGAAGTAACAGGTTTGGTAATGCTACTTTCTCAACAGCTGTATGAAAGCACTGGAGCGTTTCTTACAGCTAAATTATCTTGATCCCTGAATTTCTTATTCACTTGTCAATAAGGCACTGACGGATTACTTTGTTCAAATGTTTTGTGTACTACTCGTCTTCCTAGTTCTGTAGAATGCCTGTTACTAAAAGACGATCTTCCAAAAGTTGTAAACCACAGGTCAGCGGTCTATGCGCATTTCCTACTCTGGAAGAATTTGTTTTGCACACGGGGAGCAATAATTTGGAGAAACACCGGAGCGCGTGGCTCGCTAAACGCCGACGTAATCACTTTCATACGCATTTCGCGCCAGCGCCACTTCACACGAAGGTAAATTCGCTCATTCTGAACGAAATCTGTTCGTCTGCTTAGTTTTCGGTTAACAACCGCGAACATCGAGAATAGTATTTCATAAAGAAGAACAGACAAGCAGGCGTTTTCTTCAAAAAAAAATTTTTTTTTGGTGACGCAAGATTTCGCTGCGCAACGTAAAGTGCACGCGGTGCCGTAGCAGACAACGCGAAGAAAACAGCGCTTGCAGTGCTTTCTGCACTAGCAAAGCGCTTCGGCAATTGTTTTCCGCTTCTCGTGAAGCTCTTGCCGACATGCAATGTCTAACCAAGAACAGGCAAGCACAGTGTTCTTTAACCTAACCCTCTCGTACGTGCAGCAAGCATTCAGGCATCTTCAACAAACATAAGTTATCAGTTGATTCCATAAAGCGAAGAGCATGCAGTCATGCACCGAGCTATAACGGAACGCAATTTCCGTCGGCGGGTAAGCTAGCACTCACTCGTCTGAGGAGCTGCTGTCGATAGGTAACTTCAGTGTATTTACACACCACAGAGAAATGTACTGCGTACGGAACACCCTTCCTTTCGTTTTACAGATGTTTCGATAAGGTTAGCGGCTATTCGCTGCATAACTGCATAAAAAACGCGCTTACCTTTCAGTGTCTTGGCAGTGGAAAAAAGGGACCCTGCTGTCCCTTCCCGTGTTGGATCACCAGAGAGCCACGCAGAACGTCTTCTGGCCTTTCTTATGTTTTCATACATCGCTGGAACACTGGCCGATATAGAAAGAAAATGTTACAGTGCACAGTAGAAGGCCAAGGCGTGCACGTGCGCAGAGTTGCAGAGAGCGGCAGGAGCAGACGAACGAAATGTCAGCCGAGGCGATAAGAGCTAAATCACCACACGTTGGCGCAACAAGTGAAGCAACTAAATAAAGATGTAGCATGCCAAAAAAGAAAATAGCCAAAAGCACATTAATTTCTACACATAATTGCATCACTTTACCTTATTGCTATGTAGGTTGAAATGGCAGAGCGACATATGCAAAGGTTACTGAATTTTCTTGTGGCTACCAGTGTCATGGCGACGCTTTATTGCCAATACCGAAACTAGCCCCACTGTCCACCGCCTGCTGCGGCTGCCATTCTGATCGCGTGCTCCCGCCGCTCTCGGCACCCCTGCACACGTGCAAACCTTTTCCTTCTGCTGTGCGCTGCAGCATTTTGATGAAGACGTAGGCAGCTCATAACTGAGAACTAAGCAGACGAGCAGATGTTGTGCAGAACGAGCGAATTCACCTGCGTGTCAAGTCGCGCTGGCGCGCGACGCGTACGAAGGTGCTTACGTCGCCACTTCGCGGCCACGCGCTCCGGTGTTCCTGCAAAGTATTGCTCACGCTGTGCAAAACAAATTCTTCTAGAGTAGGAAATGCTCATAGACCATTGATCAATGGCTTACAACTTTTGGAACGTCGCCTTCCAGTAATAGGCATTGTGCAGAACTTGGAAGACAATGAGAGTGCAAAAAGGTTGAACAAACTAATCCGTCAGTGCCTTATTGAAAAGTAAATAAAAAACTCGGGGATCAAGATAATTTAGCTGTAAGAAACTGATCAGTGTTTTCAGACAACTGTTGAGAACGCAGTATTACCAATCCTATTACTTCAATATTGTCACGAAGATAAATAATTCGAACTCGCCGAAAGGGAACAGCCTTCTTTAATGACGGCCGACACTCAAACAGAACACGCGCACACCTGCGCCCTTCGTCGTCTTCTCTCTGGTGATCTTGTGCCTGTAGTGGGCAGCTGACTTATGACGATCGGTGCCTGTAGTGGGGAGCTTACTTCACGTCATTACCCCCCACGTGAAAAGCGACCGTCCCAGTCGCCGGTTGGAGAGGGTAAAGAGCGACAGAGGGTGTGGGAGACAGTTGATCAGAGGGGCACTTCTTCGCGGGCGTAGTACGGCTTCATCTGTACTACGTGCACAATCTCGGCTCGTCCTCGCCGTCGGCTCGAGCTCATATTAGTACTCTCAAGGACAACCTCGTAGTTCACGTCGCTGAGTCGCCTGGAGATCTTGTACGGGCCAAAGTATCTGCGCAGTAATTTTTCTGACAGCCCCTGATGACGTACGGGTGTCCACACCCAACCATAGTCACCGGGTTCGTACTGGATGTTCCTTCGGCCACTGTTGTGACGGCGGGCGTCGGCACTCTGCTGGTTGCGGATGCGGTTGCGAGCAAGGTGTCGAGCTTCTTCGGCTTTCTGGATGATGTCAGCGTTGTCACTTCTTGTTGTGTCGTTGTCTAACGGGAGCATGGCGTCTAAAGGTGTTGTTACGCAGCGCCCATAAACCAGTTCAAATGGTGTGAATCCTGTGGTTTTCTGTACAGCGAATGTCACGTATGGTAGAATTTGGTACCAGGACTTGTGCTCTACGTCAACCTACATCGAGATCATATCGGCCATAGTTCTGTTGAGGCGCTCGGTTAGTCCATTAGTTTGTGGGTGATAGGCCGTGGTTTTCCGATGATTGGTGTGGGTCAGCGTGACGATCTCATGCATTAAGTCAGCAGTAAACGCAGTTCCTCGATCGGTTATTAAGATGGAAGGGGCCCCATGACGTAGTAAGATTGCATGGACAAAAAACATCGCGACTTCTGTAGCGGTTCCGCGGGGCACAGCTTTGGTTTCCGCGTACCTCGTTAGGTAGCCCGTTGTGACGCCTATTCATTTGCTTCGTGCAGACGACGTAGGGAACGGACCGAGGAGGTCCATTCCCACCTGTTGAAACAGTGCTGGAGGAGTGTCCAGGGGTTGCAGAACACCAGAAGGTTTCAAAGGTGGAACCTTGCGCCGTTGACAATCACGCAGCGTCTCACGTAGCGCTGAACGGACGAGAATAGTTGTGGCCAGTAATACTTCTGGTGTATGCGCGCTAACTTCCTGGCGAAGCCTAAGTGTCCGGCACAGGGGTCGTCATGACACGCCTGCAGCACTTCTTCGCGCAGTGAAACTAGAACGACAAGAAGCAACGTTTCTTGGCTGTTTTCGAAGTTCTTTTTGTAGAGCACGTCATTACGGAGGCAGTAAGAAGTCACACCTCGTGACATCGGTAGTGGAACAACAACGTCGGCTCCCCGAAGGTATCTAATGAGGGGAAGCAATGTACTGTCTGCACGTTGGAGTTCAGCCATCTCGACAGTGTCCACTATACCATGAAACGGGAAATCTTGCCGTACGTCACAGGGCTTCCAAGGTATAGGTACACGCGAGAGGCAGTCAGCGTCGCCGTGCTTCTGTCCGGATCGATATACCACTGTGACGTCGTACTCCTGCAGGCGGAGGCTCCAACGAGCGAGGCGGCCTGAAGGGTCCCTAAGACTCGCAAGCCAACACAGTGAGTGGTGGTCACTTACTACGCGAAAAGGTCGGCCGTAAACGTAGGGTCGGAACTTGCCGATGGCCCAAACGACAGCTAGACATTCCTTTTCAGTCGCGCAATAGTTGACTTCTGCCTTTGTGAGACTGCGGCTTGCGTAGGCTAGTACTCGTTCGGCGCCGTCTTGCCACTGAACGAGTATAGCACCGAGCTCCACGTTGCTGGCGTCTGTGTGGATTTCTGTGTCAGCCTTGTCGTCAAAATGCGCGAGTACGGGGGCTGTTTGCAGTCGCTGCCGCAATTCTGTAAAGGCTTCCTGTTGTTCTTCCGTCCACTCGAAGGGTACATCTTGGCATGTTAGTATCGTTAATGGTTCGGCGATCCTTGAAAATCCCTCAACAAAACGACGGTAATAGGCACAGAGACCTAAGAATCGCTGAACTGCCTTCTTGTCTGTTGGACGCGGGAACTCAGCGACGGCAGCTAGCTTCTCGGGGTCTGGCCGAACACCGCGGGGGCTGACTACGTGCTCGAGAAACTTCAGCTCCTGAAAGCCAAAATGACATTTCTCAGGCTTGATAGTCAGATTTGCTTTGCTGATGCGAGGAGTACATTCCTGAGTCGTTCTATATGTTCATGCAACGTTCTTGAAAACACCACAACGTCGTCTAAGTAGACTAAGCACGTCTGCCATTTAGGTCCAGAGAGAACAGTGTGCATCATCCGCTGAAATGTGGCAGGTGTGGAACACAGGCCGAATGGGAGGACTTTAAATTCATATAATCCATCAGGAGTCACAAATGCCGTTTTTTCGCGGTCACGCTGATCTACTTCGATCTGCCAGTACTCAGAACTAAGATCCGACGAGGTGAAAAATTGGGCGTGGCGTAGATGGTCCAGAGCGTCATCGATCCGTGGCAAAGCATAAACGTCGCGTTTCGTGACACTATTAAGCCGTCTTTAGTCTACGCAGAAGCGTTAGTGTGTTGTCCTTCTCTAACTAAAACGACGGGTGACGCCCATGGACTTATGGACGGCTGAATCACGTCATCATCTAACATTTCTTGAACCTGGCGCTTTATCACATCCCTTTCTGTAGGCGCAACGCGGTAAGGATGCTGACGAACGGGGCGTGCTGACTCGTCCGTAGGAATGCGATGCTTCGTAACGGAGGGGCGCCGTACTTTAGACTCGGTAGAGAAACAGCCAGAGAAGTCATTGACAAGGGCAAGTAGCTGCTGTTTCTGTCGTTCCGATAAGCCGGGGTTAATCTGAATGCAATCGCTCAGGTTTGCCTCTTTTGATGAATTAGGGGAAGCAGTTTCTAGCGAGGCGACATCATTGAAGGCAGCAATTTCATGGAGGAAGGCGACAGCTGTGCCTTGCGGTAAGTGCTGATATTCATTGCTGAAATTTGTCAGCAGGACTAATAAGCGTCTGTGCTGAAGCTGAACGAGGCCCCGTGCAATGCAGATGTTCCGCTCAAGCATTAACGAAATGTTTGCCTCGGCGATGCCCTCATAGCCATCGAACGCGTCGCACGTTACCAGGGTCAGTAGGCTGCTTCTTGGCGGTACCGTTATGCTGTCTTCGACGATGCGCAAGGCGCTTTCGGTGCGATTCTCGTCGCCAGCGTCGCTTGCTATGGCTTTTGCCGTAGAGAACGTCATGCTGGATTTTTCCAGGTTAATTATGGCTCCATTCGCCTGTGAAAGTCCATGCCGAGTATCAAGTCCGTCGAGCAGCTGGGCAGAATAATGAAGACCCCGACGTACGGAAATCCACGAATATTTACCCGAGCGGTGCATCTGCCCACGGGAATTAGTAGATGCCCTCCAACAGTACGGACATGCGACACAGTCTAGAGCACTGCACGGGCCGATTTTTTCAGCCCGGGCCCGGCCCGGGCCCGGAAATAATCTACGTTACCTGCCCGGCCCGGCCCGCCACCCCTTTACCTTAGGCCCGAGCCCGGCCCGAGCCCGGCTCGAAACCGGCCCGAGACCGAAAATACATGTTTTTCAGAGTTGAGACGCGCGAGGATAACTCGCTGCACGTTACATGCACACCACCAGAAAGCCCGAGCCCGGCTCGGGCCCGCGTCAAAAAACCCGAGCGCGGCCCGGGCCCGGGTCAAAAAGCACATGCCGCGCCCGAGCCCGACCCGAGCCCGTGAAAAAACTGATCTACCCGGCCCGGCCCTGGCTTTCGGGTAAGCCCGAGCCCGTGCAGTGCTCTAACCCAGTCCACTGCGTCAAAACTTCCTTTACCTTGACGCAAGCTCTCTGCTCATAATCGAACTGTCCTCACCAGTGTCAATTAAAGCGGTAACTTCTTCGTCGTCTATGGTAACCAGTATGTCTGACGTTACCACTTGCCTTTGGGCACCGGAGTGTGACTGAACGTCGGTGCTTTGTCGTCGTTATCGTCGTGATGGAGGATATTCGAAGCGCTCGGCGTCAGCGGGCTCACCTCCGGAGGTCGCTAGACTCAGTTTTCCTGTTTGCAGGGCTGGGTGAACGATGTCTACGAGCGTCTCGATGAAATGAGGGACTTGGCGATTGGTATCGAGCAGGCGATGCGGAACGGGGCTCGTGCGTTTGCTGCTCGAATGAACTGTCGCGACTCGCGATGAAGTTCTCTATCTCCATCGGGCGCTGACCTGGTCGTGGACGAGGTGCACCTGGAGGGAAACCGCGGAGGCCCACGCGTCGATAGGGGGACATCCTGTAGACATGGCCAGCCTCTCCGCAATGAAAACATAAGGGCCTGAGGTCAGGAGCCCGCAGACGTCGCTTTTTCTGGGCCTCGACTCCTCGATGGACGGTGACCTACGACGCCGGAACACTACTTCTGTTTGTTCGGAGGGGCGCATGACGTTTTAGGGGCCGTACAGCGAAGGTCGTCGTACGGCGTCCGCATAAGTCATTCGGACTGGCTCCCGCTGTTGTGGCACCTCATAGCGTTCAGGAGCTTGGAAGGCTTGCCTAATCTCGTCGCGCACTAACTCCGCCACAGAAATTCGGGCTGGTGGTGCGTCGGTCACCTGCATCTAGTGGAGCTCTTCTCTTACCACAGCCCTGATCAATTCACGCAGGTCCTCGAGGTGGTTTTCCGAAGTCATGCTAGAGGGGCTGTGCGGAAGTTCCATCACGTTGCGGTTGTATTGTCTGGCACGCTGCCGAAAGGCCCCCCTTTCCATTGCTGTCGCTTCAGCAAGGAAGTCCGAAAGTGTTGTGGGCGGATTGCGAATAAGTCCAGCAAAGATCTCTTGCTTCACACCACGCATCAAATGTCGCACCTTCTTGTCTTCGGCCATTGAGACATCCGCACGTCTCAAGAGCCGAGCCATGTCTTCAGTATACGTGGTGACGCTCTCGTTCGGGGTTTGGAATCTTGCCTGTATTGCCAGCTCCGCTCGCTCCTTCCTGTCCATGCTGGAATATGTGGCGATCAGCTGCTGTCGAAATTCGTGCCACATAGTCAATGTCGCTTCATGGTTATGGAACCACGTCCTCGCGGAGTCTTGGAGCGCGAAGTACACGTTGCGCAACTTGCAGTCTTTGTTCCATCCGTTGCATTCGGCGACCCGCTCAAAATGGTCTAGCCAATCTTCCACGTCTTCAGTAGCATCTTCGTGGAATGCAATCGGCATCTGTGGCTGGTTGAAGATGATCTGCGCCGGGGAAACAGCCGCAGCAGCAGGAGGCTGTGGGCTCAGGTTCATCGTCCGGATACGATCGGGCAACAGACCGTGCTCAGGTTGGAACCCTTGAAGACGGCGGCTGGTGCGTACGTGCACAGGAGTAATCTCTCCCGGACTACTCACTGGGGATGAGTCAGGGGTACGCTGCGTCTCCGGCAATGATATCATATACCCAGCACCTTCACCAGTAAAATGTCACGAAGATAATTAATTCGAACTCGCCGAAAGGGAACAGCCTTCTTTAATGATGATCGACACTCAAAGAGAACACGCGCACACCTGCGCCCTTCGCCGTCTTCTCTCTGGTGATCTTGTGCCTGTAGTGGGCAGCTGACTTATGACGATCGGTGCCTGTAGTGGGCAGCTTACTTCGCGTCAATATAGTAGCAGTTAAAATGAGAATTTGGTTTGTCAAATTTTTGTGATATATTTTTAGCATACATCCCATAACAAAATATATGAATAGTTGACGTATGAATTGTAAGCACTGGTCCGCGGAAAGTTGTGGTGAAATTTGTTCCTGCAATTGCGTTGTATGTAAGCATAAAACTTACGGCTTCCATTTCCAGACCGCAGCTGCTACACGGACATATCCACCTCGTATATGTTTGAGTACGCTAAATGTGCTGTCTTCAGTCTTTCAACCAGTCTCAATAATGTTTTTTTTTTCATCTGTAATCACAGATAACTGTTACGACAAATTCTTTGCTTTAGTGGGATTGTCTCATGCAAAGCAAAAAAGAAAAAAAAAATCAATGCATCTCCACGAAGTGAATCATGACGAGTGGGCGAAGCCCTGGGGATCGTTCTTACCGTAAATCACCCGTGACATTGCCCACTAGCGCATGTAAATGAGTGACAACGCGTGTGTACAGTATATACAATGTTTTATTTGTCAAAAATCGTATGTCGTGTTGAGTTCTGGATTCCGTTTTCCCTTCATTGTCACTGCTTTGTGGTCCGTGAGATGTAGAGCCAGTGGTTCTTCGATCGGATCTAGCCTGAAGTTGGCAAAGACAAGGTCTATGCACGTTCCCCTGGTGGTTGTTGGTTGTTTCCAGTCATACGAAATGCATCGTAAAGCGTATCGAGACGTCATATACTGCACAAGCCAGTCGCTGTCCGTGATGTCTACGTTGAAGTCTCCGAAAAGTACGAAGTGTTTCGTATTCGAGCATGGCTAGATCGATGTACCTTTCTACGTTGGCTCGGGAGAGATTCGGGGCCAAGTACACTGTCATGACGACGGTTCCGTCGGATAGTTTTATTGCAGCGTGTTAGCCGTTGTGAGATTGGCTCGTTATTGGTAGGTCGAGATCCACCGCGGTCTCTGGCAATTTCACGTACATCCCAATACCACCTGCTGAACGCTCTGCTTCTTCTGTGCAGACGACGGGGAAGACTCCATTGAAGTGTGGTCTCGCGTTCTACGTTTCGGTAAAACAAAGGACGTCTGCTTTCGTTAGTATTGGATCTCGTTCGACGTCTTTTGCGCGGACATTGAGGGAGCGCGCCGTGGAGAGAAGAGAAGCGGGGGCCGGGAAGTGAGCTAGGAGCTGGCGAGGAGGAGACCGCGTGCGCATGCGCCGCGCTCCTCCGCCCTCCTGGTTGATATGGCTACTGCGCGGCCAACGTTGGCCGTGAGCACGGACAACGTGGATGGACGGACAAGCCTCGACCCTAAGGTGCTTCGCCCCTAAAACATTACTTTTGTTGTTCAGAATTCTAAGAAGCTTTATATGTATACGTCTATAGAATGTGAGGTTTGTACTGCAGATGCAAGATAATCAAGTATGCAATATTCTTTGGTGTATTCTATCTCTTGCTGTACAAACGTTGGTAATAAAATTGCAAAATAAAGCGCATTTCACTGCCTGTTATTGTCCTCTCGAAACGCAGTAGGTACGCGCTATGGCATGCTGGCTCACGTATAACGCGTTTTGTGCGTGCGTCTATATTTCTGTTCCCGTTCCATCTTCCTCGCGCAGTTGAAAGTTTTGCAGAACGTATAACGGAATAGGGTAAAATTTTAGCAAACACAGATGCGCTGCTGGCGTTTATTCAATACATGAACCACACATGCAAAAGTAAATTGTCATTACAAATAGAAAGGAGGGCAGAAAATGACAGCTGTTACACTAATGCAGACTGTATACCAGCAAACCGAACTCCTGTTACTTTCTTCTTGCGTCTGGCGTGAAAATCGCACACTAGTCGAGAGCATTGTAGACAAGCGAGAAGCCGTATCCCCCTCGCGCATCAGCAAAACCATTGTCATAACAGCATGCTTACTTTTTTCTATATTTTTTCAGAAGCATGGCCTGACAAGCGCAAGGGGATAAACTGGCGCTCGTGACGCAATTACCGTTTACCTGGGGGGTATACCAGCTGACATATCCGTCCAAAATCCGCCAGAACCTAGCGTATAACAGCTCCGCTGTAAAATATGCAATTACTCTTCCTGAGGCGACTTTGATGGCACTCATTCGGGGACGTCACTTGTATTCATCGCTAGCAAGATAGTACAATGTGTGCAGGCATTGCGCTGTGCGAAGTCGTTTGAATAAAGGTCTACACCAACGACCTGTTCATATTATTGATGTACAGAAAGAGTATTACGAAAGAGTCGAATATAATAAAAAAACATCGTGCGATTGCATTATTCAGCAAAACAAAGTGGCTACTTCACGAGCCCAACTTCGTATAAGTGGGTTTTGGTGAGCTTCTCTGCGGAACGCACCTGGCACGTATGCGTACTAAGTTTTCCCAAACTTCATTAGCAGCGTGCAATGAAGTTCTCACAATGGCCCTCGCCTTTCCTGCAGCTTTCACTGCTGAAGTAACGGTCTGGCACCCGAACGAAGGGGCGATTGCATCCGCGAACTTAAGCCATCCTTGCTGAAAAGCGATGTCATCAGCTACATCTCTAGTGTACTTCCGTAAGCGCGCGCTAGGTGGCCACCAGGGGCGCATCTATAGGCAGTGCTCTACGCCTATAGACGAAACAGACGTCTGTATGTTATTGTCTCTGACATAAGACCCCATTCCGTGGTGCGGTGCTTCCGAGTTCGGTGCTTCCGGCAAAAAAATAAAAAAAAATATTCATCGTCCCAAGTTGAGCATGTGATGTGGTTAAATTGTCTTTGTTGTCATATCATATTTGACATCACATTATAAATGAGCGTTTCCGGTGTGAATTATACCTATGTATTTTCAACTAGCTGTGATTTGTCTGCTGCTGCGATGTAATGGCATGTTACGTGTTTGTTGCTGTGAAGCTGCAGCACAGGCTCACTCAATAAACCATAGAATAAAATTTGTGCCGGCCTCCTCATGAATATAAATAAGGAGCATGAATATTCTTACTAGAGCTGTACCATTCTCATCTTTTACCTATGTGGCACTCTACAAATCGTCGATGGTTGTAAGGGATTTCCATGCCGTAGAGGAAAACTACAGGCGCTGCTTCTAATGTTTTATGTTGAATGGAAGCTTGCACACATATTAGCGTTGCTGCGCCAATTTAGAATGGTGTGAGGACCTATTTCGCAATTTAATGTTTGGCTATACAGAGCATTTTCCTGACAGTTTTATGGAAACTGGTAAATACAGCGAGATATGTTCTTAGTGTGTTGCTGTGTGGGAGGGATATTCTCGATAGCATTTCTACATGCACCGCAGGCCGCATAACAAGCGGGCTAAACTTCGAGTGAGTCTTCGAATACTTAACACAACTCAATAAGCGACTGATCTACTGCAGGAGTTTATAAAGTCGACAGTTAAGATAACAGCAAAGCTATCGCCTAAAGACAAGACTGCTGATCGTTCGTTTCATAGTTCCGCAAACGCGCGCAAACAAATGACGTAAAACGATAGACGCTTGCGCGAGCTCACCTTCAACTCTGTAAGCATCTCCGTTAATTCCTCCTCGGTTACTGGTTCTTGCTTGAAGTCAATGACGCCGAAGTTCGTGCTGTTTGGCGTCATTATTTTCCAAAAAATTGTTTCTTTGTGTATAGCGTGGTCTATCGCTAGAGAGACATATCTGAAAAAAAAGTGTAGGGAAGCCACAAGTACATTCCACCTAAAGACAACGACAATGCTTTTGGGTGAACAATCATTTTCTTTAAATTTACTAATTTTAGAGTGCAGTAAATTGAGCTGCCTGATGGCTTAATTTAAATAAAATGTGCGCTATTCAATTAGACGTATTCGGCCGAAGAGAGAAAAAAATCTCAGATTCAGCTGACCAAATTAGCATCACCTTCTTTTATGTGAATATTTTAAGTAAACGTGAAAGAGTAATACTTTCACTGTCATCTTGCCTGCTTTCACTACACTAAAAGCTCTGTATAATGCACTTTTTTGTGGCAATAAAAAAACTTTGACTTTAGACAGGATGCAGTGTCCTAAAAATTAAAAAAAAATCACCGCATATCCACGAAGTGAATGATGATGAGTGGGCGAAGCACCGGGGGATCATTCGGGTAAACCACAGCTACGGACGAGAGAGAGAAAGAGAGTGCGCGTCGGGAACGAACGCCCTTGTGCACCGCAGCGCCCCTAGCTACGGACGAGAGAGAAAGAGAGCGCGCCTCGGGAACGAACGCCCTTGTGCACCGCCGTACCCCTAGCTACGGACGAGAAAAACGCCGGAAGCGGTAGTACGGCTTCTGGTTCGTGCTTCCGGAAGCCGGAGCTTGGCGTACATATACTATATATATATATATATATATATATATATATATATATATATATATATATATATATATATATATATATTTATATATATATGCGTATACATACATACATAGCGGTCTCCATGCCAACCACAGCTACGGACTACGAGGGACAAGGCTCGGCCCTAAGATGCTTCGCCCCTAAAAAGTCACAGGCCTGCACGGCACACGGCGCACAGTCACAGCGCAAGCTGCCGGAGTGGCTCAAGAGTAGCTCCAATTTCAGCACCACGCACAACAGGGACTTTGCGGCAAAGTCCCTTCGCCTCGTTTTGACGTAAACGGTCTGAACTGTCCGCCCGGCGTCGACGACGAGCTGCGGCTTGTAATGCTCTCTGCACAGCAGTCTGTTGAGCCCGATGATTCCTGGTTGTAGCCGCGCACGTAGCTCTACGATTCGCTTCTTCAGGAGCGGCTCGTACCTTGCGAGGAGACGCCATAACGTGTACCGAAGAGACATCCAAAATACGTGGCGCACATCTCACATCGGGATCGCGTTGATTGCGCGCCTCGTCTGAATCGCATCTCACCGTCTGCGCCTGCCCACGCTGCGTTCGCAGACAACAAGATGGCTGCACCATACTGGCGGAGGCTGGGGATCGCCTTGATTGCGCGCCTCATCTGAATCTCATCTCGTCTTCTGCGCCTGCGCACGCTGCGTTTGCAGGCGCCTTAACTAGATGGTGTCAGCATACTGGCGGAGGCTCGGGTCGTCTGCGCCTGCGTGCCTGCCTAGGGCGCCTTCATAGGGCATTCTTCTGCTGCCTGATAGCAAGCGCATGTGTGGCTTAGTGGTAGGATATCCGACTCCCATGCCGTGGGCGCGCGTTCGATCCCGGCTGGAACCGGGCAGTTTTTTCGCATTTCCGGCAATAGCGGTCACGGACACAGCCGCCGGCGGCGGAGGCGGCGGACACCATCGCGAACCCTAGCGGCTAATGGAATGAGCCCATAACAGCTTACGCTGTAAAAGAAAGCTATGTTCGAACAACACATTATAATAAGCCTTTGGGACACGGTGTGAACATTGTGACACGCGACTTTTCTTTGCTGGCGTTTTGCTGTAGTTGAAAAGAAATCCCAAAGATGTTGAGCTTCAGGTAAGTTCATTTCCCTATGTACTAAATACCAGATGTCTTAATGTAAGCTTTAAATAGCTACTGCCAATAGCACAGAAGGGCAGGGGCGGTTTCCTCGCTTTACATTGTTCTGAATGCAACTGTAATCCCGGGGACTCTTGCATGACGCCGCAGTGATCGCAAGACAGGGGAGTGACCAGACAAGATTGCTGATTGAAGCCCCAGTCATAGGAAATGGAAGAAGCTGTCAGCAAACCTTTCATGGCTTTGCCACATAAGGCGATCTCTTTTTTCTTTGGAATGCGTGGGAAGTGGTGCGCCCACCTGATGATAAAAAACTGTCAGCCCTTCCACTAGGGTGGAGAGGCAAGACCAGCGAAGCTGTACTATAGTTGGAATTATGTTTTTCCAATTATGACTATTAAGATTTGATGGTATAATTGGTTATTGGAACTATTAAAGGATGAAAAATATATATGATCCGGTGGTTTTAATTTATTTAGGGACTACAGTGACCATGGCCTTATACTCGCTACGGTACACCGCCATAGGGTGTACGGCAAAGGTTGGCATGTTCTTCATAAGCACGTCACCAACACTGCACGCGTTCGGTGCCAACGCGGGCAAAACGCTGCCGCCGTCGACAACAGTTCTGCGCGTTGCTGGTGCTACTGCATGTCAAGTTAATACAGCTTCTCAGAATTTTGAGAATTACAGCCCATATACAAATGTCATGAAACAAAACATCAGGAACGCATGCCTTTTATGTGAAATCTTCTCAGACCTAAATATTAAAAGTGCGAAAAAAAGACGCAGTTTCGCCCGAAAGGCGAAGAATCAATTGCGATAGCAAATTAGTAGCGAACTATACGGAGTAAGGATAGTAGTTTTATCGGCTGTATAAACTTGGACACATTCGCTTACTAACTGAATTAACAAGGATGGTGTCAGCGCGCACACGCAAGCATGAATAGATGACACTTGATGACCACACAACCACTGTCAAAATGCTGGCGTGAGCAAGCGCGCCAGCAGCAGCGAGTGAAGGTTCATGCAGTCTATCGCTTCAACGGAAACTGAGTGGCGAAAGCACAGCGCATACAAAGGTAAGGGCCGTGTTGCAGATCGCTTTCAAGATACGGTGCGCGCGACCACTGTTGTGTCTGGCGGTCCTTCGGGACAAAGGAGGCCTCATCGACAGACGTGAAGGTATCAAGTGCTCTTCATGCTTGTCTTTCCTCGCGGCCGGGGAGCGTCACCGTCACCTGGGACTGATGGATGAGTACTTAGTCGTCAGGCTGCAATGGTTCATCGGCCTCGTGCGTCGATAAAACAGCAACGTCGTTCTCGGTGCGTTTCCGTGAAGCACCAGCGCCGCCCGGACTACGACGAGGCCCGGTGCCTACTGTGACGCGCCAACCTGGAGCCCCCTTCCGAGACAACAACCACTGCCCTCCCTGGAAATGATGGCTTCCGCGAACTGACCGCCCCGGAGTGGCGAATAATTCTTGCAAGGGGCCAACGGCAAGCCTTACCGTGGGAACCACATCAGCGTTTGGTTCCCAAGTAGTCAACCGTTGCCTGTGTGCGGGGGCGATCAGGAAAGATTGTAGGCGGAGCCCGTTGGAACGGGGACACAACATGGGCGGGATATGGCGAACTGGCCGAAGATGGTCATTGGCTAAGAAGAACTTAAGTGCATTCCCTCATCGAGTGAAAGAGGGAAACGAAAGAGATAAAAAGCGGGACTTGAGTGTTTTGGGATGCTTGTAAATGTAAACGTTAGAACATGCAAAGATGTTAGCATGAACATGGCTCCAATATCATGGAGCCCTTCTTGTAAAATACCACATCTAAATTTGTATATATGGTGAGGGCTACGTGTTTGCTTCTCTTTTCGCCAGACTCATTAGCACAGGCAGTCGGTAATGGTGTTTGGTATTTCTTGTGATTTTTTCTTGCAGACCAAGAATAGTCTCGTGGCCTTAATTACTAGTGGGAAAGAAACACAGGGGTCACTGTAAATACGGATAAGTTTAAAATCGAGGAACTCCTTAAAAGTTGTAAGCCGATGGGCATTTTGGATGGCCCTGCGGTAGGCAAAAGGCAACAATTTGAGCTTTTACAGAATTAGGAGGTGAATTGCGAGCAGGCCGGTGAGGCCAGGAAAATTGTTTCGTAAGGATCGAAGGAGCGAAGAGCGAGGAATTCTGCAATCTCCCTATGTGATAGCGATAAGGCCGGGCTAAGTAGTGCCTGAGTTTGCCCTTCATGTCGCAAGAACTTTCTCTAGTACAAGTATACGTAGTTGCTAGGAGAGAAACTTGGTGTTTTCTGACAGGCATCGTTTTGGAAATTCACCTTCTTTAAATTGCAAATTTTAGTTTTAAGGACGGGCTCATTTTGAAGGCAAACGAGTTCGCTATGGAGACATTCAGAGTGCAGGACCTCCTTCTAATTTGCGAGGAGTTAGGCATTTCGGCCGACTCCACAAAAAGGAAAGAAGCAGTTCTCGACGTCATGAAGGCAGAAGATGTGACGGTCGAGGAAGCTGACGAGGCTTGGGAAACCATTGTTGAAAAAAAGCAAAAAGCAGAGGAGTGCAAGAGACGCGAGCTTGAAGCTGTAGAGAATCGCGATAGGCACGAGCGTGAAGAGCGAGAAAGGGAGCGCGTAGAACGAGAAAAGCGCGAGGAAAGAGAGCATGATATAAGGCTTAAACAACTTGAGAGCGATGGTCGTCGCATGGGTACGGGAAGTTCCCAGTTCAAGACGGAAAACCGTCTGCATCCCTTCAGAACGGGTGAAGACATCCCCCTTTACCTCGTACACTTTGAAAGGGCATGTGAAAAAGCCGGCTTCAGTAAAGATGTTTGGCCGAAGAAGTCGTTGACTCTTTTACCATACGAAGTTTCAGGTGTGATTGCACGACTGAGTAAGGAAGACTATAAAGTGTATGACAAGGGGTTAAAGGCTGCATTGTTGCGCAGATATCGCCTGTCGGCAGCGACTTTTTGCCAACGCTTCAGGTACGCGAGGAAGGGAAACGAATCTCACCCGGATTTTGCCTACGAATTTAGAGTCAACTTAGTGGAGTGGCTTAAAGGCGCACAGGTAATTGAGTGCATTGCACTCGAGCAGTTTTATTGAGGAATTCCCGAGCAAGTAAGGCTTTGGGTGGAAGATCGGATGACAAATTCAGACGTAGAGATAGCGGCAGAACTAGCCGATAATTACTGCACGCGCCGACGTTTCCGCTGTACGCCGCGACGAGTGGAGAGAAGCGACAGAGTGGGATTCAGTGTTGGGAAGCCAGAGGGTAAGAAATCTTCCTGTAGGAATTTTAAACCGGAGACTTCAAATTCCCAGGCATGCACAAAGAGAAAGAGGGTGACACACTTAAAGTAGCGCAAGATACGAGTGTGCCCGCTGACGGTGCGCGCGCATTTGAGACGCGGAAAACAGTTGTTTGTTACAACTACGGAGAAAAAGGCCACATGGCCAGGAGCTGCTAGAAGCAAGTGGCAATTGCCACAATTCAGGACTCCGATTAGAACCTGCATCTGTTGAGGCCGTATATGCGACAGCTTTCAGTGAATCGCCGGGTGTAGTAATTAGAGACTCTGCGGCAACGATGGATGTAGCTCACCCAAGTTGTGCATCTCCCGACGATTTCACAGGAGAGTCCGCTTGGATTCGGCAAGTGGCCGATAAGCAAAGCGTTTGCCTTCCAATAGAGAGGGTACTGATAGAAGGCCCTTTTGACCAACTGAGTACGGAGGCGGAAATTTCGACCAGCCTGCCAGATAACTTTCCCTAGTCAATGTATAATAGGTCGGAGCAAATGCTGAAGGAACGAGGAGAATCCTTCTCTAGTAAGGGAGCTCGAAAGGCAAAAGCACGTGAAGAGAATCGGAGACTGATAAGCGTGTTTCCTATTGAGCAGTGGTCAGAGGACCATAGAACGATTCCCGAGGCAGCCGCTAGCGGTAACGAGTCATACGAGTCAGTAGCCGAATGCGAGCGGAATGCAGTTGCTGAAGAGAGCAGCGGTTTTTCCGCTTCAGAAACGGGCCAAGTGTGTGTGGAGGCGGCAATTTCCACTAGCCTGCCAGAAGAAGTCGCCTATATTCCTATTCGAATAGGTCAGAGAAGATACGGAAGAAAAGGCGTAGGCGCAAGAAGAGAAAGGTGGTCGAGGTCGAGGCGTCTAGAATCAAACGTGCGAAGCGCCAAGGCGACAGGGGCAACTGCACAAAGGTCAAGATCCAGCCAGAGACTGTGAAAAAGCGAAGGAAGGAAATCCTAAGCTTAGGCATTTTCTGAGATCGGGATCGGCGTGGCGCACGTTGCGAAAAATAGAGTTTCGCGAAGATTCAGGCGTGGTAACGGTCTCTTAACCGCATCGTGTACAGCGCATTGTAAGCAGAGGGACAAAGGCAAGCGTCTGGTATGCCACCACAGTAGCCGATCACCCACGGAGGCAAAGAAAAGGCGACTGCCTAGAAAGAAGGGGCAGTGCGCGTGCGGGTTGGTGAGTGCATCACCCTCCCAGCACTTAAAGGCTGTTTCTAAAATCGCAGCTACGAGGTGCATCAGGCAAATTAGCGGTCATTGCCATTTTCGCGACCGCACCTTGCGAAAACCCCGGAATGCGGGGACCCCCTCGAGTGCGTCTGAAAGAAAGGGGTGCGTTTGGGGCCCGAGGATAGAGAAATGAGGACGACGAGCGGCAATATATTTGTCTTCTGTATTACGTCTGCGGGAGATTGGTTGAGCCTTGAACGTTTGACAGGCATAAGGAATACCGCAGATTCCTTTTAACAGCAAAGCTGTTTAAGCCAGCCGTAATTTATGGTGCGTATCAAGAAACTACCAAGAAAGAAAGTAAATTTCTTGCCGAGGTGGGTTTCGAGCCCGCGTACCCCGGTCCAGAAGCGAGCGTCGTAACCACTAGGCTATACAGCCTTTTTTTCTTTCTTTATTGCAACCACTAGGCTATACAGCCACGCTTCCATAGCGTGCATTTATGCGAACCATATGATTGCTTGTTTGCTTTGATTGCGTTCTAGCGACGTCGTCTTCCTTCCACAGCTGGCGCGTTCGTACGCTCGTGCACTGTGAGTTGAAGAGGTTTTGCGCGCTATGAGAGCGAGAGAGTGAGACGCGTCACGGAGCGGGTCTTTTTGAAACGCGGTGTCGGCACGGGAACGCGGTGTCGTGTGTTGCAAGCTGTGCTGTGCAACGCGCAGTGACTGCCGTAAGTCCGAGAACGCGAAAAGAAATTATCATCATCCTGAGCAATAAATTCGGAAAATTCGGAAAATGCTGGGCTACGATCGCCCAGCTTCGCTGTTTCAAGCGTTGCGCGCCGAGTGCAAGGTTAAGCGTTTTTTTTAGGTTTTTAATCTCTTCGCCCAGGTTAGGACCACGATTTAAAGGGAGTGTTTACGTGACGACAGCTATAGAATTGAAACGCAAACAGTGTCAGTTGCATATAGTTTGGCATGTCACGCGCAAGTTGCGCAAGATAATGAGCTACGCTTTTGCGCGGTTTGGTAACAAGTCGTGTTTTGTTTGACAGGAGTGCTTTTGTCGAGACACGCTTTGTAAGTTGCG